>NW_015505606.1:605173-614244 GCF_001515645.1 Sinocyclocheilus grahami | reverse complement strand
GGGGGGGGGGGGGGGGTTGGGTGGGCAGTTGAACTGCACTAAGTAAAAGTTGCATTAAATATGGATGCTGTGCATGGGAGATTGCCACAGATGGGGGGCGTGTTGGGAATCGCTATGGTAACTCTGCCCCCACGAGCACCACGCTTGTCACATCACATCACATCATTAGGAGAGAGAGTGGTTGCAGACCCCCTCATCCGTGTTGCCTCCCCCGTCTCCTATCCATATTTAATTCCTCCGCTGCACTCTGAGGCTTCCTTCACTTTTACAGAGCTGAGAGAGAAAAGACCACACATGTCACTTCCTGCAGGGAATCATGATGATGTAGGAAACGGGGAGTGAAGGAGGGGAACGGTGACACATACAAACCCCAAATGTATGTGTGTTTCCACATGTCAGGATTCTGCCGTGGAGGAAATGGGTCAATCTGATCTCTGACTCATGTAAAACTGAAGCCCTTCAAACCCCTAAACCTACACACACACACACCATCTGCCTCAGTTGGAAAACACTCCACAGCAGCTTAACACAATCCCTAATACACATTATTATCAGGAAAATACGTAGATGCACGCAAGGCATACGTAAACAGCACAAATACACTGAGTATATCCACCAAAGATACATCACATCTAAAAAGTCTAGGAAGACATATAGGGAAAATGCTCCTATTTTGTATTTGTCTAATTTAAAACTCAGTAAAAAATATATTTTAAAAAGGTACATGAATTTCACATAAAATAAAATATAAAATAAAAAGAATAACAAATAAATACATAAAGCACCAAAAATTTTTTTTTAACATTTGACTTGTGCTACTGTACATTTAAAATCAGAATATTTTATGTTATTTATTTTTTATTTATTTAGACTTTTCTGAAGGCATGTACTCAAGCTGGAATAAACTTAAATCTTACGATCCATGCTGTCCAGCATGATTTGAAAGAGCATCTTCTGCTTGAGTGGAAGCAAGAAAATTTGACCTTTAGCACAAGGGCCTTAACATTGTCACAACAATGCAGAATCTTAAAAAAAAACTTCTTCATTTTACATTATAACAGTACTTTGTTTAAAACTACAATTATTTCTTTGTTTACAGGTTTAAATTAGAATCTGAATCCTTGATTTTCGATTTGGACTGTGTAGACAATGTGGATTGTGTGTGTGTGTGTGTGTGGATTATTTTCCTCTCCCCTGTGTTAGAGCCATACGCTAGCCTGCCTAATCTGGAAAGAACAGAGATCATAATGATAACCTGATATTTCCTGCTTCAACTCCATTTGTGCCAAAAGTCGATATCTAAGCTTTGTGGCTACGTCTGTGTGCATATGAGAGAGACAGAGTGAGAGAGAGAGGAACATAAGAGACTATGAAAGAAAGCCGACAGCAAGTGTGTATGTGTGATATTTGTGGAACAGTGAGACATAGCTGCTGACTAAACAAATCTGCATCTTAATTACTTATTCAAAGATGCAACGAGTCAAATAATTGATATTTATTACTAAGGCACCAATCACGTTAACATGCACAGACACAATTAGCCTGCAGTTTGGTGATATTTAGTCATGATGAGAGGGCTAACAGCATGTCATACAACAGTGAAAACAACACAGCGTGTCTGTGATGAGCTCATCGAGGAACATAAGAGACTATGAAAGAAAGCCGACAGCAAGTGTGTATGTGTGATATTTGTGGAACAGTGAGACATAGCTGCTGACTAAACAAATCTGCATCTTAATTACTTATTCAAAGATGCAACGAGTCAAATAATTGATATTTATTACTAAGGCACCAATCACGTTAACATGCACAGACACAATTAGCCTGCAGTTTGGTGATATTTAGTCATGATGAGAGGGCTAACAGCATGTCATACAACAGTGAAAACAACACAGCGTGTCTGTGATGAGCTTTTAGACCGTTTGGATTTATTCACCCTCATGTCGCTCCAAACTTGTAGCCTACTTTCTTCCATGGAACACAAAAGGAGATAATTTGTAGAATATCACGGCTGTTCTTTTACATTCACTAAAAGTGCTGAAGCTCCAGAATAACAAATGCACCATACAAGTGGTCCACATGATTTATGCAATATATTCCATGTCTTCAGAAGCCATGCAATAATTAGTCACTGAAAATATTGCCCTCCATTCTCAAATATGTCACCTCTGATGTCTCACACCAGGCTTTACAGCAATATGCGAATAACTACCATAAATCTTTTTATTAAAATAATATTTTTTATCAGTTTACATTCAAACCAATAACATGCCAGTGCAAAAAAACATGTTTACATCACTTAAAAAAAAAATTCAGGTTCATATCAGTGACAGCAAGTTCTGATGGTAAATAAAGCATTACAATCCACAGAGTATCCCAAAATGTAAGTAGCAAACTAGTACATACTCATATTCTCCTCTCATATTTACAGTTTCTATGACCACTTATCCTTCAGCTGCACAAGAAGAGAACACATTTTTAAAAATAATTTCTTGGGTTAAAAAAGAGCCGGAGTATATAATATATTTGCAATATATACAACCAGAAACACTCACTCTGGTTGGATGCACTTAAATCTGCAGGAAGAATACTTTCCTGATACATATAACACATGCAAACTTCAATAAAATAATGAAAGAATGCAGGTTAAGGTGTTTATATGCAAAATTGGGTTAATGGGCAAAAATTGTGTTGATCAGTTTATTCTTAATTCGTTTATGACCGTACGCCAATAAAATAATACAGTTTAACGCATTTACATGACTACACAGGTTTGATGTCACATAAATGTGTTAAACACAACACAACTTCTCCATCTGCCATATTTGATTATGCTTTTATGGTGTTTTTTGTCATTTTGGAGAACTTTCATTATATTGAAATAAAAAAAAACAGGATATGCTTGAAAAAAAATCACCCTCTGCTCTACACAAAAGAAAGTAAGTTATGTAGGTTCGGAATGACGTGAGAATTTGGATAAACTATCCCTTTAATGTCTACACAACAGTTATTTTAAACAACATCCCTGTATTTCAAGTGAAAAGAGGATCCAAAATTGCGTAGGCTTTGAAATAACTACAATAAAACTCCCTCTCAAATCCTGACTGAGCGATGTACTCTTATTTTGCTGAACCATGTCAGTTTTTAACTATTAAATCAATTTGTGCTCTAAGAGTCCATGGACATGAGCAGCAATTTATAATGCAGCTTATTAACTATAGATGGACCTGCAATGCCATAAATACAACTGTTGTACTATTAATGCTGTACAGCAGGGGTCTTCAACAGGAGGTTTGTGACAGTACAGTACAGCACATTTTTGTGCAAAAAAAAAAAGTTAACAATCAATCAAAGCTAAAGTTAAGAAACTGAAGCTCAGCTAAATGTTTCATTATTCCTCCCACATTAAAATGCATTAAGTAAAATTAAAACGCAACCTATATATGACTTTGTACATTGTTAATGATAATTTTAATCGCTTTGCAATGTAAGCATCATAGAAATGTATATAAATGTATTAATTTAATACTATGCATGTTATTGTAATACAGGCTTCAAATGTAACAGGTCTGTTATCCACCAGGGGGTCCTTGGCCTGAAAAAGGTTAAAGACCCCTGCGTATCTTTTAAGTAAATCTGTTTGGGAATAACGGTGATTACATAAGGTGATTTGCAGTATTGGGGAGGAAAAATGCTGTGTGTGTTTCCCAGGGTTTGTTCATGCAAACACACAAAAACGCACACCGAATCGCATTTAATCACTAACTGAGGAGAGAGAACACCACCAGGTACTAGGAACTGAGTTCAAGATTTAGAGTTTTCTCATTTACAAACAGCTTCTCATCTCTAATATGCATCCCATCACATGAGCACTCAAACATATAACAGCAAGGAAAGACAATTCTTTGGCCATATGGCTGCTGTAAACTCAACACAAGAACATGTTAGTGTGTTACAAACACAAACTCTACAAAACCCTTCATTAAGTCTCTGTACAACAGATGCAGCTGTCAGGGCAAGAGACAGATGAGGGCAAAATGACACGTAGATGTGGGACAGTCTCGCTGGCAGGCACTCATTGCCTTGACAACGCAGAACTCCAATTAGAGCTACTTTGACATGGAGCAGCTGTGACAGTTAACAGGTACACACATCTGTCTCACCCTGGCCAAAAGTGACCTGAAGCTTCTACATACGGAACGCCCTGCGTGAGACGATCACATATTCCAATCTTCAATCTGTTTCAATGTGGTACTTCTACGCAACATTTAAAGACCTTAGATATTTCACTCCGCCAAAGAAAGAAAATAAATATTGATTTGTTCAAGAAAATAAACAAACAAAAAGAACTGTCTGTCTGGATGTTTTGGGCAACCTAAAACTTACAGTTCACTTACAGACCCAGTGTAGGTCTAAAATAAATAAATAAAAAACTATATGTAATAGGGCTGCATTAAAAAAACTGACATTGCGATATTTCATTTTTCTTGCAATATACTGTATATTAAGATATGAAAAATACAGGAATTTTCACCAGATTATGTAAATAGCTACTGTATCTTTAGAAAAAAATAATTATTCAAAAGTTAGTTGGGTGATTTTGTAAAGGAAGTGCATCTGCATATACATAAATAATAATAATAATAATAATACACAGATTTTTTTCTTTAAAGATTTTTACCTTTTTAAGCAACCAGTTCAAAATTTAAAAAATATATATCTTTCCAGTTCTATGATTCAACTTTTTATTGTTCTTTTCCAATTCAATATGAATAATATGTCTATAAAATAATAATAAATGCCATGCATTGTGATTATTGACAATAATACTGAGATTCAGATATTATGAAATAAAAATAAGATATAAATGCTTGAAACCAGTAATGGATCAAATTGCAGCTATCTGTATTATATTAAATCAATAATATTGCAATATCGATTTCATAATAAATGAACACAAATACACGCCTGCTTATATCAAAACTTCAGTTTTCATTTTTATGGAATAAACAAATATTTTCTGCAATATTATACAGTGATAATACTGTAGCTCTTCTTTCAGGTGTTTATGGGTAATTTGATTCTGTCTTCAGGTCACAAAAACCCATCAGTTCCACTCCTTAGTGGCTGGGCTTCAAATATTTGTTTGCACTTATTTTATTTGGTATTGTATAACCATGTATTTTTGCTATAAATGATTTAAATATGAATAATATGTCTATAAAATAATAATAAATGCCATGCATTGTGATTATTGACAATAATACTGAGATTCAGATATTATGAAATAAAAATAAGATATAAATGCCACACTTGAAACCAGTAATGGATCAAATTGCAGCTATCTGTATTATATTAAATCAATAATATTGCAATATCGATTTCATAATAAATGAACACAAATACACGCCTGCTTATTTCAAAACTTCAGTTTTCATTTTTATGGAATAAACAAATATTTTCTGTAATATTATACAGTGATAATACTGTAGCTCTTCTTTCAGGTGTTTATGGGTAATTTGATTCTGTCTTCAGGTCACAAAAACCCATCAGTTCCACTCCTTAGTGGCTGGGCTTCAAATATTTGTTTGCACTTATTTTATTTGGTATTGTATAACCATGTATTTTTGCTATAAATGATTTAAAAAGGAAACAAGAGTTTTAAAAATCTGAATAACCCCTAAATACATATTCTTAGAATAGGTGCTTCTTAAATAAAAACACTTCAGAAGACAAACAAATAGATTGTATAAATGGATTACTTACCATAATTTCATATTTTATATCCTACAAATAGGATTTGCAGCACCAAGCTAAAACAAACCATAATCATTATAACAAGCCTTTTTAAAGTGCCTGATCACTAACAACTGAGAATCATTCTTTTTTTTCATCATACATCTGTATTTTTGCCTGCATTTAAAAACTGGAACATGGTATGCACGGCATATCACAACAGTACTTTCTATCTTCATAAAGCTGGCAGTAAAACTAGCAATAAAGTTGTTTGTAAACCTCTCATGAATAGTTCTAAATAGGTTCCAAACAGTAAGGGCCTGTACTGAATCAAACATCTCAATTCAACAGGAACAGTGCTGTAAGTAACAGTGTGTTCCTTTATGTGGCATGAAGACAGTAACAATTAGGCTGCAACTGAACAGACTAAACTGCAGCACACATGAAATTACAGTCATTATGATATGTAATGATCTAACTTAATCCAAAATACAGCAGTGATATTTCATTACCTCATACACTTTTACTTATGTCTTGTTAAAATGCCCCCAGTGTCTTCAGGAAACATTTTTGATGACGTAAACAAATCGCTAAATCAAACTGATTCATGAAACAACCAGTTTGAAAGAGCTGCTAAATTGACTAAGCATTAACATGAGTGATTTAGACCGAGCCATTGTGATTTGTGATTTAATCAGGTGCACTGTTTTATTAAAACAACTTCAGAATAACTTGTATTGACTACCACATTATAAGCCATACAGTGAGTAACACTAGTTGTTTCCTGTTTGCCCCTCTTCTCCTCACATTTGACTCTGCTATCCAATAAAGAGGCAAAAATGATTTTAAAAAGAGATCTGAACCTCTAGTTCATGAATTGTACATCACTAGAAAATCTCCTTGATCACAATTCTTTGATGTTTAGCTTATAGGACCCATCCTATTATATTAAGTCTGAATATGCTGGCATACAAGTTCTTTCACAAGTTCACAGAACCTCACATACTTTATTGACTTTTTAAAGGTAAAGGGTGTACATTTTTCACTGTTAATGTACTTTCTCTCATCTCAGCTTAATGTACAGAGACAACTAGGAGCTATTTGTAGATTAATTTACAATGTGGCGCTTTCAAAACATTGCTCTGTTTACTTCCCCACAAGCCAAACATAGCAACAATGGCTCAGCCAATGGCATAAATCTGGGGCAGGTTTAAACAATGGAAGACGGAGGGAACAGTTGGGGGAACCTCAGTTAGTGCAATCAGTATTTTTGCAATGCCAATTGGTGACAATAGTGTTACAGAAATGACTTGTGTGAAACTAGCCTTCCAAACAGATTAACTAATACTAACAAAAACAAAAAAAAACAAATAAGGTTTTTGCATTACTGCAAAATAAACCCTATATTCAATTTCTGATCACCCTGTTGAGGTTCACTTTGCAATAATGACCATCTACAGTATATACATTATCCGACTGTACATTATCCCACTTATTACACAGCTGCTTGGAAAATAAATAAATGGACATGAAATATTGATTTGAGCTGATATTATTTTATCATGTAAAAAGACAATGAAAGAGCTGTGAAACTAGCACAGCTATATAGGAAATTGGTTGTCAGTTGTACAGCTTATCAGCCATTAAAAAAATACATAATAGAGATTCCAGAGAGCAATGCTTTATTCTTCCACATATCTGTAAGCAACACCAATCTTGTCACATGCTCATCTTGCTGTGAGTTGATTGTGTATGTGCAAATACAATAATACACAGTGATAGCCAAAGCAGTACATAATAATACCGATTCTTTCTCTCAATAAGCAACACATTTCTGCCCTTGAGAGAAAGAAAAAATAATGCTACTATTTTTAACAAAACGTTTTATATAAAACATTAAGATTTCTGTATATAAGATTTACATATGTATTATATATATAGATAGAGAGATAGATTCTTCTCCCATGCTGTACTTTTCAATTTTTGGTCTACTTTGGTCATGCATCAAACAGGCGTCTTTGCATTTCGTCTCGCTGTTTTGTTTTTTTGCATCTACTGCCATTAGCGTTGAATTTTTATAACGGTGTGTCAAGTACAAAAAGTATGCAGAAGTTCTGTTCCATTTTATTTTGTTTCGTCTAGCTGTATTCAAATGAAGAAATACATTACATTTGACAACATCTCACTCTTTTGCATTCCTATTAGCTCAAAAGTAGTTTTAAGCTCACGCAAACATAACTAATGCATAAATACAGTATTCCATGAACTGACTTGAAACACAATCATACTTGCCCCAGTCCATCAGACCATCTATACCGCTATATAATGGCTATTGAATACAAGTTCTTCTCAAGAAGATTAGAAATCATTTCCAAAAAGACCCCTTAAACCATATGGTTTTGACAGTAATGCACATGCAGAACACTTGAGCTGATCAAGCCTTAAGCACTGAGCACATCAGTGCTATTAAACTCTTCTCCAGTTTCAGGAAGAGATTTTACTGCTAGCTTTCAGCTCAGTGTCATAAGCACAACATTCACTAGAAGAAGCACTTAAGACCCACACCTATAAATGGTATCAGAGACGCACGTCTGTGCAATAAGCACAAGGACTGTGTGTCTGTGACGTGTACATTATTAATATAAACCATATGCCACTGAAGCTGAGGCAACCTGCTTTTCAAATAGTGCGAGTTTTCAAGTGTGCTCTAAGCAACCCTTAGTCTGCAGGTATGGAAAATAAATAAATTATTCACAACTCTGAAAATCACTCTCTCACTTCGTCCATCTGCCATTTTCTCACAGCTCTGGGCATTCCGGGTCAAACACTTACACCTCACGCAGACCAACCGCCAAACTCCGCTCTGCTCCTTTCCTCCAAATTTGTTCTCTTGCATATGCAAACCTTAATACCCTAACATCATAATATCCCTTGCTCTTTCCCTCCCTCCCCTTTCTGTCTCTCACACACACTAAGAGCATTAGGAGGTATAGCAAGAGTCATGACAGATAATCCCCTTCCATGTGAACTTTGTTCAGATGTAGAGTCATTCAGTTTATTGGTCCATTAAGAATATGCTTTTAATGATCCATGGAGAACATTCTGTCATAAACAGTAATACTTTAAGCTCAGCATAATGCCCCGGAGCACTGGGTTCCCCGAACATCACTGAATGATCTAAAAGGCAGTAGTGGGGAAACCACAACAAAAATCCATGTCAATTAAGACAATAAAGCAAATGCCTAAATTATCCCAAACAACTGTGTGTATATATATATATATATATATATATATATATATATATATATATATATATATATATATATATATACATA
>NW_015505606.1:602638-604621 GCF_001515645.1 Sinocyclocheilus grahami | reverse complement strand
ACAACTGTGTGTGTGTATATATATATATATATATATATATATATATGAATATGACAAAAGGAAATATTACAAACATGTAACATGATGCAATACTGCTTATTAAAAATACATTATGTTAATATGCTAGCAAAACAGCAGCCAAAAAGTAGAATGTGCATGCATGCATGCAATGTAGTCTTCTGTATTAGCCTGCCTGATTTACAAAAAAGGATTTCCTATTGATTCACATGCAATTGTAGCTCGAGTGGATGACTGAACATTACAATAAAATTATTTTGTCATTTCCTCCATAATAACCGGGGAGCAGATGAGGCTTTCACTCCTCGCCTACCTGATCAACATCGCTGTCGGGTTCAGGTTTTCATTCGGGTCTCACCGGCTCGGTACCGCCTGTGCATTCATCTATAAGCACCAGAGATATAATCCAGAAGCCCGTCCTCTCCCTTGTGAGGTTCACCGGTGCTGGGCTGAACTATAAAAAGCACAACAGCAGCAGAAGCGCTGCGTGTTTCCAGCGCTAGTAAAGGGCTCGCAGGTCTCTCTTTTAGATGATGCTGATGCTGATGCTGTGTGTGCAGCCGAGAGCGCGAGCATACAGAAGCGCTCGCTCGCGCACACACTCACGCGCAGCGGAATATAAGGGGACGGGCTCGAGACAGGACAGAGCGGCGGCGGAGTGACGTCAGGTGCCCCGGAATGAATCTTCGGTTCAGGGAAAATAAATAATTTGGAGAAACTGCATTTGCACATCGGAAAGACTTAAGGTAAACGTCTAGAAACGGGGCCAGGCAAATTTGACAGTTTGTGACACAAGGTCCCTATATCTTTAAAGTGCCCCTATTAAAAAGATTCATATTTTGGTTTTGGGAGTCCCCAACAACAGGTTGACATGCATGAAAGGGCAAAAACACTTTCATTGTCTTATCATATGCATTTATTTTTTACCTTACTTGCTCAAAGACTCCCATAAATAATTTGGAGAAACTGCATTTGCACATCGGAAAGACTTAAGGTAAACGTCTAGAAACGGGGCCAGGCAAATTTGACAGTTTGTGACACAAGGTCCCTATATCTTTAAAGTGCCCCTATTAAAAATATTCATATTTTGGTTTTGGGAGTCCCCAACAACAGGTTGACATGCATGAAAGGGCAAAAACACTTTCATTGTCTTATCATATGCATTTATTTTTTACCTTACTTGCTCAACGACTCCCAAACAATTCGCTCAACGATTCATTTTTCCAAACCCCTATTTTGCGTGACGCTAATCTGCATTGATTGGTCTCATTTTCATTTCATCTTGCCTGTAATGCCTGATAAAGCAGCGTTTGTGAGCGCAGTGCTGCTTTGTGTACAGCATTACCGGGGAAACCGCTATTTTTACCGCTCCAAAGGCGGCACCTAGTGGCAAATAACGAACTTGCAGTTTCATTCATACCAACACGAAAAGACCAACAAGTGGGCAGGCAATATGCTAATGTTTCATGTTGACTTCAACATGAAACGGCTTGGGATTCGTTTTAAAAACGACTCGTTTCAGTTATCTCTCTCAATTATAGAACTCTTTCTTTTGAGAGACAATAACTTTATACATGGTGCACTTTCAGATTTAAAACTTTGCAGGATGTTTTCATTCACTTAGAGCTGTGTTACACACTGCATGAAAGGTCATTTTCAAAAATCCGTAATAGGGGCACTTAGTGTTGTCAAAAGACCCGGTATTTCGGTACCACCCCATATTTTGTTTTTTTTGGGGCCCCCGCCACAATATCAAAACTGACAGCCACAAATAGATTTTCCAAAAGGCTTTGACTTGGTTGAATAAACATGAGCACTGCACGTGTCAAAGTTGAAACCAGGTGCCGGTGTTTTTATATCACTGTATTTCTGAAGGAAAACGACTGTCTTCAGAAAATGATGGATGTCATTTTCATTTCATCTTGCCTGTAATGCCTGAGCAGCGTTTGTGAGCTGAGCGCTGCT
>NW_015505606.1:596908-601644 GCF_001515645.1 Sinocyclocheilus grahami | reverse complement strand
GTTGAATAAACATGAGCACTGCACGTGTCAAAGTTGAAACCAGGTGCCGGTGTTTTTATATCACTGTATTTCTGAAGGAAAACGACTGTCTTCAGAAAATGATGGATGTCATTTTCATTTCATCTTGCCTGTAATGCCTGAGCAGTTTGTTAGCGCAGCGCTCTCCCGCACTACAAGCGCCTCCTGCTGGCAGAGAATGAATTTGCATATATATGCCGCCACAAATAGAGTGCAAGTCTGTGGGAAACACCGCTTCTGTTATGAATATTATTCAACATTTTAATTTGAATGTCAGATTGAAATGAACACTGTTATTAGAGCAGTTAATCGTTAGCATAAGCGCGGCTAATGCTAATATAATGACCATTAGAATGAAGTTTCTTTATTAACTATTTAATGCTCCTATAACTTTTATTAGGGTAAAAAAACAGGAGGACATGATGATATTTACTATTTTTACACACCAGAGGCTTTTAAATGAATTGTGAATATAAAATATGCGTTTTAGAGAATGTACAAATGGTTAACATTGTTCGTGTCATATCAGACAGAAAAGCAGTTCTGATGATGTCAGGAAACAGTGGTTGCAATTTATTTTTTAACTCTGTTCCTGAGCATTATAACCCCAATTTGCTATTGTGTGCTGCGCATTTTACTGAGGACAGCTTCCACAACACGAGGGAGTACAGTGCCGGATTCGTCCAAAAGTTTTTGTTGAAAGACGGAGCAAGGGGCATGGCTTTAAATTACATTAATTTAATAATGTAAATTATGTGAAAAATAATGCGTTTTTCGAACCACCAAGCATGTGTGAAACGCCGCTTCTGTTATGAATATTATTCAATATTTTAATTTGAATGTCGGATTGAAATGAACGCTGTTATTATAGTAGGTAATCGTTAGCATAAGTGCGGCTAACGCTAATATAATGAGCATTAGAATGAAGTTTCTTTATTAACTATTTAATGCTCCTATAACTTTTATTAGGGTAAAAAAACAGGAGGACATGATGATATTTACTATTTTTACACACCAGAGGCTTTTAAATGAATTGTGAATATAAAATATGCGTTTTAGAGAATGTACAAATGGTTAACATTGTTCGTGTCATATCAGACAGAAAAGCAGTTCTGGGCTTTTTTTTCGTCCAAAAGTTTTTGTTGAAAGACGGAGCAAGGGGCATGGCTTTAAATTACATTAATTTAATAATGTAAATTATGTGAAAAATAATGCGTTTTTCGAACCACCAAGCATGAGAGCATGTTCTAGTACACCCCCAAAACTAAATCAAGACTTTGTAAAAGAGCATAATAGGACCCCTTTAAAATCACACTCACTGTACATGATTATATGATAATATTCGCTAATATGTGATATATAATCATGATTAAATGTCGGCTAATGATTTTGATAGGGAGACTGGGGTAAACCGACACACTTTTTACTCCAGTGAATATTTCTTGGGCTAAGTTTATTTTTAAAAGTCAATTTTATGGCTATAAAGAAAGAAAGAAAGAAACAAACCGGGGCATGTTCAAAGGATCCAACATGTCACAATGGATCCTCCTGGATGATACTGGAATTTTAAATTGGAGGACATCATTCAAAACATTTTAATTTAAAGGGGTCATCGGATGCCCATTTCCACAAGTTGATATGATTCTTTAGGGTCTTAATGAAAAGTCTATAACACACTTTGGTTAAAATTTCTCAATGGTAGTGTAAAACAACACCCTTTTTACCTTGTCAAAATCAGCTGTTTTCAGCAACCTGTTTTAATGCATGTTCCTTTAAATGCTAATGAGCTCTGCTGACCCCGCCCCTCTCTTCTGTGGGGTGGAGATTGAGGTCTCTGCAGAGCGAAAGTGGGCGTTTCTGAATTTGTGGGTGTTTTCAAACTGCAGGGTGTTTCTCAATCATGCATTCAAAATGATCCCCCTTACCTAACCCCACCCCTAAACCTACCGTCAATATGACATCAGCCAATCAGGAAACATGGTGTAAAAACGCCCCAATCTGGTAACTCCCATTAATTTCCTGCAGAGACCTATACTTGGTGGGGTGACGAGCCATTCTCATGAGACTGTTTACTTTAGCCGCGGAACTTGCTAACTAGCACATTATTAGGAAAGGCGATTTGCAAAGATTCATAAAATAACCTTATGCTCACTTCTTTGTAGGTGAAGCTGGATCACGAATGATTAGTGCGAACATAGACGCATTTAGTTAGATCCCTGCAGAGACCTATACTTGGTGGGGTGACGAGCCATTCTCATGAGACTGTTTACTTTAGCCGCGGAACTTGCTAACTAGCACATTATTAGGAAAGGCGATTTGCAAAGATTCATAAAATAACCTTATACTCACTTCTTTGTAGGTGAAGCTGGATCACGAATGATTAGTGCGAACATAGACGCATTTAGTTAGATTGGGGGGCGCATTCCCAGAGCATGTCTCGGGAGTAAATGAAGACTGCCATGTTCATTATTACATCCAACGACAGAACACCTCAATCGCTTAGGAGCCATTCTTGTCTATTCCTGCTCCGGCATCTAAACAATGGCGGACTGATGACAGCTCACTCAGGGCGGGTCTCGGCAGTGTCAATCAACAATCGTGGGAGGGGCCTGGGTCTGTGTGACATCACACAGACAGGCATTCTGAGAATAGGCTTGTTTGAGATGCGCCTCGGCTAAATAGTAGACGAGAGTAGGCGGCTGCAGTGAGGGGAAGAGTGAAATAAGCGCAGTCAAGACGGACAGTTCTGGCCTCTCAAAGTGGAACAGATACCAACGAGATCAAAGGCAGATATCGCGTTATTCACACTCGTGTGCTGTGTTGCTAATTAACATGATATAATTTCAGTTCTGTTGCTTTATATGAAAATAAATATAATGAACAAGACACTCAAAGTACTTGCTATTTAATTCCATACAAAATGCGTAGTTATCATCCATTTTTACTTTTATACAAAGATGTATTTTAGATTTTTATAGAAATATGACAACAATCACATATCTCACACAGAGATCAAAGTGTTTGTGAATATTCATGCATAATTTAAATACATAATCACATGAAATCAGATATAAAAAAGAAAATTTTTTAGAAGAGAACTCAACATCACGGTTGTCTGAACCAATGAGCATTAAGTTGTGTTGTCAGCCAGTTGTTTCCCATCATGCTTTTGGTCTGCACAGTCGGTGGAGAGGAACTGCGCCCGACTGCACAATCCGACACAGCCGCCTCGCCGTCGCGAGAGTTTTTTGGCACACGTCAGCATGACATCAGAGCAAGTCGGAGGTAACTCAGACACTTTTCTAACCGGCATTCATCTCGCAGTGATCGGTTCTGCGCAGATTTTGCTCATCTCAAACGAGCCTAATGGCTTGATATGAGAAAAGGGAAATTATTTAACGAGATAAAAAAAAACACTGGGTGGATTTTTATCATTATAGGGTGGTTGTGTACACACATTGCCAACACACATTTCAGTTCAAACAACTTGTAAAAGTGCATGTAGCATCCGATGACGATGACCCCTTTAAGACAAATTTGTACTGTTTAAAACCAATGTAACCACCACTAATACAGAAAAACACATTTTTGTAAAATAAAACCTTGCATATACTGATATACATTATGTGACAACTTCCCATCAAAGACTATAGAATACCCAAGACGTGTCATTCGTATAGTTTTGAATGGGGAAAAATGCAACGCTCAATATGGCCACTCAATCCCAGGAAGCCCCGCCTTCTGAATGAAAGAGCCAATCGCTAAGTGGCAACTAAACTAATACAAACAAATCCAGCCAGCACTGAGATCATTCCTCACGCGCACGAACCTGAGTGACTTCGCGGGAGAGACAGCAGCGCCATCTTGTCAAGTTCACGTGTCAGGTAAGTGCCACTAAATAAATGTTATTTTTTAGACTAAATTTATCGACAAAATCGTACAACATATTCAATGTTTTTGATTGGATATTTAGAAGTGTTTTGTAAGTTATATGCCGGAAGAAAAGTGGATATTTACGTTAAGTGAATGTCAAGTTCACGAGTCAAGTGGCACTGAATAAATATTTGGACTTGGACTGAATTTATCAAAATGTATATATTAAAAAGGTGTAAACGTTTTATTTAAAACATATATATTTATCCACAAACGTACAATATATATATATATATATATATATATATAAAAACATTGAATAACCATTGTATGAACGATAAGTTTGAGGGAAATTAACTGTTTAAGTGAAGGGAACGTGGTCTTTCACCTTGTTTAATCCTTTAATGTCAAAAGCTGTGTTACAATAATGAATTTTAGGTTTAATTTTGCCGTGTTGTATGATATTTTAGTGTTTCCGTGACATTAAAATATATGAGCTCACGCAGTCTTTCTCTGTACTGTATGTTGATGCTTTAATCGAAATCTTTGAAACGTGTAATGAAAACCACAGTAATGTGCTTATTTGAAGTTAATTTGGCTGTGTTGAATGGGTTTTTTGCGTGTGCAAACTTTTGCATTTATTGTCCCGTGATGTCAAAAGACGACATTAACAACCAGCCACGGTGAAATGTCACTCTTTTCAAATGGGGTGAATTCCAAATGGCGTTTCTGTTGTAACTTTTAATGTAAAATAACTGTAATTTTTAATATTATATATTATAATCCATATATATTCAATAGTTTATTAATGAAATTAATTATAAATGTAAATATATATATATATA
>NW_015505606.1:592638-596762 GCF_001515645.1 Sinocyclocheilus grahami | reverse complement strand
TATATAAAAAAAGTGTTACTGTCAGTCAGGGTCCCGCCACTTTGTTTGGTCTTGTCCTGTTCATGTGGTGTGGTGTGTGTTCGGGGCATGGGGTCTGGATCCTGACACTCTTGTTTGGTTTGGATTCGGTTCAATGTAAGGATCCGATGGTCATACTCCATGTTTGGTCTTTTGTTGTGAGCACATGGGAATTCTTTGTCCTTGGTTCATGCACTTGTGTGTTGTGTTTTGTTTGAGTACAAGGCTTTTGATCTTGTTCATTAGCTACAGTGTCAGTTCTTACCTATATGCAAAGTAGGAATTTAAAAATATTTATTAGGGAAAGTATATTCAGGCGCACAACCACTCTTTGCATCAGGCCAGGCCAAACTAGCGAGGAAAATAGTCTCACTGACTAGATCAACAGTGACCGCAAACAGTAAGCTAGATACAGGAACAGTGAATATAACAGGATGCAGAGGCGATTAAAGCAGCGTTAGAATGGAACATGTTGAAGCTCATTCCCATGTATTGCACTCTGCCGATGGACTCGTTGAAGGCTACAGTAGTGGATAAATTGGTTGCAGTCGGTCTATAATCTAAGATAAACTAGTTAAAATAATGCATATTCACAGAAGTAAATTTTGTGTTTTTGTTATTCAGAACGAATTTAAGCAGCATAGTAAATGTCAAGACAGTGCGCCTGTGCTTACATTTTACTCTGTTACACAGTTCTACACTGTATTTTAGATTTACATGAATCATTCATTTAAATTAATGAATCATGTTACATACAGAAAAGGTGGTTTATTCTGCATCTGAGCATTAAAGTGGAAGCACATTCAATAAGGATATGCTAAATGTTATTTTTGTCACATTACTTAATATTTGACACGAATACAAATATTTGAAATTTACATTTAATAATTCCTACATGAAATTTAATAATTTCTGCATGTCACGGATGTACTTTGTTATCTGTCCTTATTTAACAGGACAGAGTTAAAGACACTGTTAGACTTTGCTGTAATTTTACAGTTACTTACGGCAAAAAAGGCCAGTAAAATACCATAAATATTTTTTTACAGTAATTTACTGTATATGGGAAATTGCGGTACTTTACTGTTTACTCAAAAGCAGTAGTGCTACTGTAAATTGTTCTGCTGAAAAAACATGAATCTGCATTCAATGAGAATTTGAGATGAATTGTTCTTTTCTTTCTCCATCAGGGTGTGGCCAAAGATTTCCCAAGGCACCAAACACTGGCACGTGAACAGACCCCTCCACTGTGTGTGTACTTTCAAGACTGAGACTTTATTGTTTTCATTCCAGGTAATGTGTGTAAATGTTGAGTTTTTACTACAATTATAATGTACTTTATTGTTCTCAGTGGCATCTACGCTAATATTAGTCTTTCTTTCTTATTCCGAGGTCACTGTAGCCACCCAGATCCAGTCTGTATCCAGATCAGATGATCACTGCAGTCACCCAGATCCAGTTCATATCCAGTCCAGATGGTGGATCAGCACATAGAGATGACCTCTACAGCCCTGAATGTCAGCGGAGGTCATATGATGAAAATTACAGGCCTCTCTCATCTTTTTAAGTGGGAGAACTTGCACAATTGGTGGCTGACTAAATACTTTTTTGCCCCACTGTAGATGAGCTCCAGAGACAGATCCCCTGTGAAGACCCCGTCAGCCATCGGGACAAGACCACGAGAACCAGATGAGTCCTCTGCTCAATCTATTCGATCTATCGTGTGTTGCAGCCTGGAACTAAACCACGCCATGCTGGTTTGGTCTGGCCAGAGGAGAACTGGCCCCCGACTGAACCTGGATTCTCCCAAGGTTTTTTCTCAATTTCTGTCACCGATAGAGTTTTGGGTCCTTGCCTCTGTTGCCTTTGGCTTGTTTATTTGGGGATGCTTGACTGATTGCACTATTTGCAATGCTTAACTGAACTGAACAATGAGAGCTGAACTGGATGATGACTTCACTGAATCATCAATGAACTGAATTTATTTGGAAAAATGACTTATTGTCCTCTTGCATTATTGACAAACTATTTTCCTGTTTGACTGTGTAAAGCTGCTTTGACACCATCAGTATTATATAAAGTGCTATATAAATAAAGATGACTTGTCACTTGATGTTATATAGTGTAACACATTTTTTTTTTTTACTTCTGCCTCATTTTAAAGATGTAATTGTGAACAGTAGTAATATTTGTAAATGTTTGCTAACATTTAGTTTGTTTAACTAAAAAAACTAAAGTTTAAACTGTATTTTGCAGTATTACAAATGTAATGTTTGTCAACTGGAGCTTTAAAGGTATAGTTCACCTAAAAATTTTAATTTGCTGTTAATTTACTGATCCTCAGGCCATCCCAGTGTCAGGAATATGGACTGTCTGTGTGTGCGTTTTGCTCCCTATGTGCTCCCATTGACCTAGATTTCCCCTTGTGTGTGACATGCCCATATTTGGTTTTTCCTGTTCCCATTGGGTTTCATTGATTCCAAGTGTGTCTCGTCATCCCCTCATTTAGTTGATTACTTAAGCTTATAAAGGTTAATAGATATATAATAGATTATTTAAGCTTTATCTATGTGTGTGTGTTTTTTTTTATTTTTATAAATATGTAAAAATATAATGATAAATATGAATAAAATACTGAAGAGTGGAATTTCTTTCATTAAATGGAATTGTTGAATATGTATGGAAAGGGCGACAATACTAACGATGGGAAACCGAGGCTTTCTGAACCGTTGAGGCTTTCGTCAAATTGTGCCGGAAAACACAATTTAAAAAAAACCATTACTCGAAGCTTTTTAACACCGTGCGCATTAGCGACATCTGCTGGTCAGACTTTTTAACCTATTTTTCAGCCTATTTAACGAAACATCGCGGAGCAGAGGATGGTTTGAAAAGTTTTTAATCTGTGCCAACTCATGTCATGCGTAGTCCGGTCAATGGATTCACATATTGAATAATAATATTAATTAATATTCAATAATAATAAATATACAAGTGTGTGATTATAATTAATAATTGACGTGAGTAGTAGCAAAAATATTTTGGGTGAGCTGTTCAGGGTCTCTGAGACCCCAGCTAGAACATGATCAAATGCAATAAAGGTGTGATGTGCATTCAGTTTCTGTCAGGTGTTGAGGTTATTCTAAACTATTCTACTGAATCCAAAATAAGTGTACACACACAACCAAGTCAATGTAAAGTCAAACACAAGAATCATGGGAAGCGCCGATTTTTTTCAAACCCGACCTTCCGATACTGCATGAAGTTCGAAGCTTCAAACGTCATCAATCACAAAAGTATTGTCATTTTTGATTCAAGCATCGGCACAGTGTGTGATACAATAGTGCTTTGAAAACTGCGTCTGAGCCTTGGAGCCTCGGTATCAATCGTCCCATCACTAGAAAATACTCAGAATGCTTAAACAAACAGTAGAAAATCTTATTATAACCTACGAATGGCTTGCTTATGCAAGATGTATAGCAAATATGTTTAATAGTTTAAAAAAAATTACACATACACTCTTAAAAATAAAGGTGCTTCACGATGCCATAGAAGAATCTTTTTGTCTAAATGGTTCCATAAAGAACCTTTAACATCTAAAGAACCTTTCTGTTTCACAAAAGGCTCTTTGTGGCGAAAGAAGGTTCTTCAGATTATAAAAAGGTAAGAAAGAGATGGTTCTTTAAAGAACCTTTGACTGAATGGTTCTTTGTGGAACCAAAAAGGGTTCTTCTATGGCATCACTTGAAGAACCGTTTGAAGCACCTTTATTTTTAAGAGTGTAGTTTTATTGTCCATGTTGTACCATGCACAATAAAAAAATCTTCATCCCTAAAATGTTTCATTCATTCATTCCTTTATGTATGTATTTATTTATTTATATTATGCAGCCTCAAGAGGAAGCAAGAAATATAGGGACACTTATGATGAACTGTTATAATTAACTGTTTGCTGCAGCAGAATTCAATTATATGCAAATGGAGGTGCCTGTTTTTCTAGTGGGCTGAATTTGAACAATACACAAAATAAATGCAGAATGAAATTTGTTTCTCTCTCATGCTTACTGTCTCTTTCTCTTTCTCTCTCTCTCACACACACACACACACACA
>NW_015505606.1:553439-592186 GCF_001515645.1 Sinocyclocheilus grahami | reverse complement strand
GCTCCCATTGACCTAGATTTCCCCTTGTGTGTGACATGCCCATATTTGGTTTTTCCTGTTCCCATTGGGTTTCATTGATTCCAAGTGTGTCTCGTCATCCCCTCATTTAGTTGATTACTTAAGCTTATAAAGGTTAATAGATATATAATAGATTATTTAAGCTTTATCTATGTGTGTGTGTTTTTTTTTATTTTTATAAATATGTAAAAATATAATGATAAATATGAATAAAATACTGAAGAGTGGAATTTCTTTCATTAAATGGAATTGTTGAATATGTATGGAAAGGGCGACAATACTAACGATGGGAAACCGAGGCTTTCTGAACCGTTGAGGCTTTCGTCAAATTGTGCCGGAAAACACAATTTAAAAAAAACCATTACTCGAAGCTTTTTAACACCGTGCGCATTAGCGACATCTGCTGGTCAGACTTTTTAACCTATTTTTCAGCCTATTTAATGAAACATCGCGGAGCAGAGGATGGTTTGAAAAGTTTTTAATCTGTGCCAACTCATGTCATGCGTAGTCCGGTCAATGGATTCACATATTGAATAATAATATTAATTAATATTCAATAATAATAAATATACAAGTGTGTGATTATAATTAATAATTGACGTGAGTAGTAGCAAAAATATTTTGGGTGAGCTGTTCAGGGTCTCTGAGACCCCAGCTAGAACATGATCAAATGCAATAAAGGTGTGATGTGCATTCAGTTTCTGTCAGGTGTTGAGGTTATTCTAAACTATTCTACTGAATCCAAAATAAGTGTACACACACAACCAAGTCAATGTAAAGTCAAACACAAGAATCATGCGAAGCGCCGATTTTTTTCAAACCCGACCTTCCGATACTGCATGACGTTCGAAGCTTCAAACGTCATCAATCACAAAAGTATTGTCATTTTTGATTCAAGCATCGGCACAGTGTGTGATACAATAGTGCTTTGAAAACTGCGTCTGAGCCTTGGAGCCTCGGTATCAATCGTCCCATCACTAGAAAATACTCAGAATGCTTAAACAAACAGTAGAAAATCTTATTATAACCTACGAATGGCTTGCTTATGCAAGATGTATAGCAAATATGTTTAATAGTTTAAAAAAAATTACACATACACTCTTAAAAATAAAGGTGCTTCACGATGCCATAGAAGAATCTTTTTGTCTAAATGGTTCCATAAAGAACCTTTAACATCTAAAGAACCTTTCTGTTTCACAAAAGGCTCTTTGTGGCGAAAGAAGGTTCTTCAGATTATAAAAAGGTAAGAAAGAGATGGTTCTTTAAAGAACCTTTGACTGAATGGTTCTTTGTGGAACCAAAAAGGGTTCTTCTATGGCATCACTTGAAGAACCGTTTGAAGCACCTTTATTTTTAAGAGTGTAGTTTTATTGTCCATGTTGTACCATGCACAATAAAAAAATCTTCATCCCTAAAATGTTTCATTCATTCATTCCTTTATGTATGTATTTATTTATTTATATTATGCAGCCTAAAGAGGAAGCAAGAAATATAGGGACACTTATGATGAACTGTTATAATAAACTGTTTGCTGCAGCAGAATTCAATTATATGCAAATGGAGGTGCCTGTTTTTCTAGTGGGCTGAATTTGAACAATACACAAAATAAATGCAGAATGAAATTTGTTTCTCTCTCATGCTTACTGTCTCTTTCTCTTTCTCTCTCTCTCACACACACACACACACACACATACACACACACACAAACACATACGTTCACAGTCACAAAGATGTATGCATCATCAGTACCCCAGTTCCCACAGTGATATGTAAATGAGGGCATTAATTTGCTTTAGTTGCAGAAAGTGCTCAGGTAACCACAGACCCGGCAGCCCATGCATACAAACACTCGCACGCACATAAAGAAGAGTTATTTCTGGAAACGTCATTAATCTACCATATATGTAAGGTTGTATGTATAATGCATCATACAAATAAAAAAATTTCAGCATATATAGAGGTATTCGATGCTCTTAATCAGAATGTCAGCATAAGAGCAGGGGACACTCGACATTTTACACCAAATTAACAGCGAGACACCAACACATCAATGGAAAGCTTATTTATTCAGCTTAAATAATGAGGGCATTTATTTGCTTTAGTTGCAGAAAGTGCTCAGGTAACCACAGACCCGGCAGCCCATGCATACAAACACTCGCACGCACATAAAGAAGAGTTATTTCTGGAAACGTCATTAATCTCCCATATATGTAAGGTTGTATGTATAATGCATCATACAAATAAAAAAAATTCAGCATATATAGAGGTATTCGATGCTCTTAATCAGAATGTCAGCATAAGAGCAGGAGACACTCGACATTTTACACCAAATTAACAGCGAGACACCAAACACATGCACTCACACGCACACACAACATCAGTGCTGACATTTAATTAATCTCGATCTGGCCTTTGAAAATGAAAGAGAAGAAGGAGTAACAGAAACTACTATCATCTGTGGTGTGTATCCTTCGGTGAACTGTTGATTAAAGATTATTCAGTGCTCTCATCACTGTTTAGAAGCTCGTACGTTTTCTGTGCGTGTGTTTTCTCTAAAAAGGTTGGTGCTCTGTAATCCTCACACTAATCTGATTTCTTGTGTTAGTGTGAGCATGTGAAAAAGAAATGGAAAAAACCCCCAACCCAACCTATCCCATCCCCCATATATTCATCCTTCCTATCTCTCTAACGCACACAAACTTGTGCACACACACACACACACACACACACAGAGGGCATTACTGTGATCGCATAGCCAGTGTCTATTTTTTTTGTCAGCCAAATTAAGTGTAAGAGACTTTCTCACATACTGATGAACTCCAGCTGACTTCCTAATACTGTACATGAACCCATCTACATTTATTTAAAATAAAAAACTAATAATTTAACAGACTAGCAAAGGAAACTGAGGGCTGTTAGTCACAATTCATCTATGTGTGAGCCTAATCTTTTATTATGTTCAACTGAAGTGACCATAATCGGATATTTTAATTATATTCACTCTATTACACATCTGAAAACCCACACATATGCTCCCTCTTTCTCTATGATTGAGTGATTGCATGTATGTTATGTGGTTTCTCATATTTTCTGTCCATCAAAGAGCATATATGTATATATATATATATATATATATATATATATATATATATATTAATGTTTTCACATTTTTTCTGTCAAACAGAGAATATATATATATATATATATATATATATATATATATATATATATATATTAAAATTAGACCAATCTATGTTTTATGTAACTGAATTGAAGAAGTTATGTCCAGTCTTAAAGAAAAAAATTACATGACATAGCTATTTGTAAGACTATAGTCTAAACATTTTATGTAACTGGCCACAGAAATTGGTCCACAACTTGTTCATTTTCATTTTGAACAAAGTATCTATTGCTGATGAATTGTGTGTTTGTACTACAGTATATTTTTTACATTGTGAGGACCAGCCTGCGGTCCTCATGAGAGAAAACAAATTATTAAAAAGAGTAAATGATGTTTATCTGGAAGTGTAACAATGCAAACAGGTTTTCTGTAAGGGGTAGGTTTAGGGTTGGGTTAGGGGGTAGAAAATATTGTTTGGTCAGTATAAAAGTAATAGACATCTATGGAAAGTCCCCACAATTCACAGAAACAAACGTGTGTGTGTGTGTATAGTAAACAAGAGAGACAATATAACCAGTTACTTTTAAATGTCTGGGAATGTTATTTGTGTTTTCTTTGGCTCAAAGATCACTCTAAATCCCTCTCACACAAGTGAGCGTAGAGCAAGGATGGAAAAAATCTGAGGTGAAGCTGAAGCAGAGTGATTACAGAACTCTATGAGCGGAGAGGGGAACTCCACTCCCACACTTTGGCTTCTATTGGAAATATTTCTGTGAGCAGAGAAAAAAAATTACCAGCTAACTGGCCAAATTTTGTCTGAAAGTGAGTCACTCGATATGAATTTCCTATTTATTGAACTGTTGTGTAAAAGCAATATCACACTCACTAACATGCTGTTTTACAGAGAAATATATTAAGTACAACAGCACTCATGTAATATAATATAATATAATATAATATAATAACAAAATATCAAATAAAACGTTCCTATTTCAAATAAATACTGTTTGTTTGAACATTGCAATTTTCAAAGTGTCCTTAAAAGGTATCATGGTTTATAATATAATATGATATGATATGATATGATATGATATAATATAATAAAGTTAAATCTCTGCAACTAATCTCCATTTTGTTTTTTTGTCTGGCTCCTCCAGAATATTCGGGTGCCTTTAACTGAATTATCTGGCCATTGCTATTTTGGGCTACTCCTGGGGACAAAAATTATCTAGCCAGTCAAGTTCATCTTTAGAAACAACATGGCAGAACTGTTCCACTTTCCTTCTATTAAATCAAGCACAAAACTGGCTGAGGCAGGCATGGTTGAATACATAATATATATGATTTTTTTATAATACAGAACAACAAACTGTAAACCAGGAATGGATTAACTGGTGTTGGATTGAGCTTGAGGTGATAAAGTGAACTTAATAAAAGCATGAAGGTGTTCTTACCTTTTGATGTCCCACATGCTGCTGGTCAGAGTTACAGAAGCTGGTATGACACAAAAAGAAGAACAAAGTATTTTCATATCTTTCAGGTTTTAAAATGTTAAAATATCAACCTCCAGAGGAGGGCAGCAGCAGTCTCACAGCTTGAGATAATGCCTTAAAATCAACAGAAAAAATTGTGCCAAACAGAGGAGGACAGCCCCTGCTATGTCTGCTTTCTACATTGGTTTATTTGCACCTTCTATTTATAGATGAGCTATGTGGAATATACTATCTTCATCTATCACTTTAATGCACTACCACATTCATAAGTACCACCTCTAATAAAGAGATGGAGAGAAAGGAGAGTGAGAAAAAGAAAGGGATAGTTATTGAGCGACTGAGAGGAGAGGGGAAAAACGATCTAATGCATCTAATGCAGCTCCAGTTTAGCACATTAAAGCAGACAGACATGAACACACACACACACAAGAAAGACAGACATGAGGAGTGAATCAAGGAGTGAAAGAAAATATATGGAGAGGCAGGGAGTAAAAGGAAGAGATTGAAAGGAAGAAAAAACCAATAGAGAGGAAGAGAGAGAGACAGAAAGAGTGAGAGAGAAAACCAACAGAGGAAGAGGGAGAGACAGAGAGTGAGAGATTGGGTAAGTATGTATTTTTAGTGAATTACATCTTCAGCGTCAGAAAGAGTTGGATGCATCTGTGAGTAGCTCTCAATAATGCAGCAGTGTATGCACTATAAAACACACACGCACTCTTAACGCGCTGAATCCGCTGACGTTTTATGGTCATATACAGTATTCATGTGCACGTTATTTGCTGCGAGGCTTGACAGCAGCTGGTCAGAGAGAAGCTACTTCAAGACCAACTGTGTGGGAACACAGGAAGAGGGAAACAGGGGTTTGGGGAATACAGAGAGGCATTTGTATTGCGCATGTAAAAAGGGAAGCGGCTAAAGCGTCTAAGAGTGTTTCTGGTCCAAATCCTATAGTGAGCTGTCTACTGAGGCCACATTTTAAGATGTCTTCATACTTGCGATGGCTGTTCCACAAAGTAAGCAGCATGACTGTGTTACTTTGATATTCCTAATTTAGGCTGAATTGTAGGGCATGTAGTGTAAGAGTCCAAAATGCATTGCAAAGAGCTCAGTGAAAACTACATCCAAGTTGCTGGATGAAGTGAGAGAAGTGAATATAAGTTACATTTATTTATTGAAAATACAGTAATATTGTAAAATGTATGATTACAATTTTAAAAAAAATTCTATTTTTATATATTTTAAAATGCAATTTATTCCTGTAATGGCAAAGCTGAATTTTCACCAGCCATTACTTCAGTCTTCAGTGTAACATGATCCTGTGTTAGTGATAATATGTTGATTTGACACTCAAGAAATGTGCCTTATTTCTTTGAATGTTGAAAACAGTTGTGCTACTTAAGGTAAAACACTGCAGGCAAAAACACTGCTTTTGTCTGTTAGTGGAAAGAAAACATTCAAAAATCCAATTTTAAGTGTTTCTTTTATATCACTTTTTCTATTTGTGTCTCTGGATTTCAATTACAATAGATATCTTTAAAGGCCGCTATCTCAAAATGAGATTTTTCTCCTGCACTGAGCCAAAAATCTCCACTTCAGTAGCCACAATTTTGTCTCTGAGCTCTTCAGGCAGTTCTTTTGACCTCATGATTCTCATTTGCTCTGACATGCACTGTGAGTTGTAAGGTCTTATATAGACAGGTGTGTGGCTTTCCTAATCAAGTCCAATCAGTATAATCAAACACAGCTGGACTCAAATGAAGGTGTAGAACCATCTCAAGGATGATCAGAAGAAATGGACAGCACCTGAGTTAAATATATGAGTGTCACAGCAAAAGGTCTGAATACTTAGGACCATGTGATATTTCAGTTTTTCTTTTTTAATAAATCTGCAAAAATGTCAACAATTCTGTGTTTTTCTGTCAATATGGGGTGCTGTGTGTACATTAATGAGGAATTATATATTAATTTTAGCAAATGGCTGCAATATAACAAAGAGTGAAAAATTTAAGGGGGTCTGAATACTTTCCGTACCCACTGTATACCATTACTATCTATATTCTGAAGGTTTTTAAAGAGGGGTTTGTTCATATATAATTGCTTGGTTATTTTTTTCACTTAACAAAATGTTAAAAAAATGAAGGGGTATGAATATTTTCGCAAGGCACTGTATGTACAAATATTTCGTTTCCATATATGAAATATATTGTGATGATATGTCATGTACATGTATATCCATCCTAAAACCCATCAATACATGTTGATCTTACATAAGTAAATAGAAAACATAGGCATGCATTTAAAACAATTATTACAAAAACATATATAAACCTATAGATTTGTATGTATATATATATATGTTGTTTTAATAATGTTGCATATATAAACAAAATATATATTGTTGACATATATGGTTGCTACATATAATACCATGTACAATTTTTACTATGAGCATTTTATATATGTTACGAACTTACTTGTTAAGTTGTTATGAACAGATATCTACCGAGAGAAAGTGCGTATGTGAATTATATATAGCCTTATAAGTAAGATATGACAATATCTATATCTATATACCAATAACTATATCTTGATATAGGGGCAATATGTCATATATTACATGTCCGTATGGGTTTCTTTAATAAAATGTATAGCTACTGTATATACTGACTATATCTGATATACTGATAGTATACTGACTTCTAATAAGGTGAATGACTTTCCCAATTTTGCGTAAATGTCAGATGCAATCATGCAAATGCATTTGTAGATTGATTTGAGGCAACGCTATCTGACCACTGGCACAACGTTGACCACTGGCAGGTTTTTAGAAGCAATCATTATTTTTTAATAAATTAGACACTTTGGCTTTAAAATTATAGCATTTTATTCATTGTTAGCTTAGCAACATGATAACTTTATAAATATCTAAAACAATTATAGCCTGTGTGCTTCGCAAGCTGCTGTTGCTGCCTACTGTATGTTATGTAAAGTGTTCCAAATCAGTCACTTATGACTTGGCATGCTGCCTTAGTTAGCTAGGCTCATTGGGTTTTGGACAGAACCGGTGTGTGTGTGAATGCAAACAACTTACATGCGCTAATATGAGTTTAAACTGAGCCTAAACTCAGCAGTCTCTCACTGGGTGAAAGAAGGACAGACTCCACAGGACTCTCCTGAAAGATGAAAAACTCATTAAACACACACACACACAGCCCTTTTAAATCCTTCTCTCTCAAACATCCACACACACACTGAAAGCATCAGTTGGCATTTGACTGTTTTATGATTTTTTTCAGTCTACTTTGGAAACAGCTGACTCAGGTATTCTCCCACTAAAACTCTGCGATCAACAGACATCTGTCTGAATATGAGGGTCTTACTGTGAGCTTGTCACTTGAGTAAAATGGAAATTTTGTCTATTATAGACTCTGCATGACAGAAAATGGTCATATATTCTTCAATGTATACAGTATATATACACTACCATTCAAAAGTTTGGGTCAGTAAGCTTTTTGTTTGTTTATTTGTTTTGAAGAAGTTCAAAATGTAAAATTCTAAATGTAATGTTAAAAAAAATTAACAGTAAAGAAATTTTATAATGTTACCCCAAAAATTATATTTCAAATAAATGCTGTTCTTCTGAACAATTGTATCACAATTAAAAAAAAAAAAAAAAACTATTAAGCAGCACAACTGTTTTCAACTTGGTAGTAATAATAAATGCTACTTGAACAACAAATCGTCCTATTATAATGATTTCTGAAGGATCATGTGACACAGAAGACTGGAGTAAGGGCTGCTTTACCGTCACAAAAATAAATTAAAGTCACCATGAAATCAAAATGGAAAATTCTTATTTTTTAATGGAATACTGTAGTGTTTATTATAAATAATTTATCCGTGCACTTCATTATTATTTTTTAATTCATGTGCCCTCGTAATCTTTAATCAAATACGTTAACCTCCCCTCCCCCTCAAAACGACTCATCTTCTCTTCCTGTCACGAGCTATGGCGCAAGGGCGGAGCTAGTAACGTGAGGGGTAAACACTGGGATAAACGACAGGGGGAAAAGCTGAAGCTGATGCTTCACTTTATAGCACTGACACCAGTCATGAGGGAGTACGTTACCCCTAAACATTGAAAAGATATTAGGATATTAAGACAACATTACTTTAGGACATTGCAAACTAATTTTTTTCATGAATATGACTTAACCTGATGGAGGACGCACTCAGTCATTCAGGCAGTCTCTCTCTCTCGCTGCGAGCTGTTTAGGCATGTTTTGTGCCATTGATCGTCGTTGTCATCCTTAATGAATAAAACATTTATTCATGCTTGGGTGTCGGCTGTGAATCCAGTGGAGAGAAATCCCCCACCACTAACTGCAAACTGGCATTCAGATCTGCCTCCATTTTGTTAGCAACGCCCCAGCTTCCAACGATCCAATCAATTCCCGAAGGACCAAATCAAGTCCCGCCCTCTCATTTCAGATGCCGTTTCACTTGGATATACATCACAGTAGAGAAGAAAAGACAATCACAACTTCCGTTTCATGTCGACTTTAAAGCAATAAGGCCTGTGAAGCCATGGTTTACAGTATAACAGCTAAGGGGCGTTGTTAGGCACGACGCGAAGTGGATAAATAAAATGGTTTTATTTACGTATATGGAATAAAACGGTTATTCCATATACGTAGTAAGGTTTCACAAAATAAAACGGAGCAAATAAAGTGTAATGATATTAATAAAAACAGTATTCTTCCACCAAACAATGTAGTTCCTCAGAATCAGTTGTGGTTGCAACAAAGTGATTGCCAAGCAATAGAATAATTTACAACAGCTTCGAATGTGGCTCAGCCAATCAGAATCAAGGACCAGAACTATCCGATACATTTTAAAATATATTAAAACAGAAAACACTTTTTTGAACTGTAATAATATTTCAGTATTCTTTACTGTTTTCATTGTATTTTTGATCAAATAAATGCAGCCTTGGTGAACTTAAGAGATTTTTTTTTTTTCAAGAACTTTAAAAATCTTACTGACCCCAAACTTTTTAACGGTGTGTATTTTCAGTGTATGTGCATATGTATGGTGAGGCCCACATGTAAGAATTTTCTAAATGAATACAAAATGTGTTTATAATGTAATTATAAATTATATTATCAGCATAACAATTTGAGTGAAAAGTTTCATTTGAAAATGGAATTGCTTAGTATTTGATATTTGCACTCAAGCTAACATTGTCTCCCACAGTTTCTGCAAAACCTGATGATCCATGTTATCCAGCATTTGAGAATATTCCACTGAGCATCTTATGTGCTTCGACGGAAGAAACAACATCTGGCCTTTGGTACAAATTTGTTTACATTTAATCAGTGACCTAGAAATAATGCAAAAATATGTCATTTCACACACACACACAGTTTTCTCAGTTTTTTTTTTCAAGAACTTTAAAAATCTTACTGACCCCAAACTTTTTAACGGTGTGTATTTTCAGTGTATGTGCATATGTATGGTGAGGCCCACATGTAAGAATTTTCTAAATGAATACAAAATGTGTTTATAATGTAATTATAAATTATATTATCAGCATAACAATTTGAGTGAAAAGTTTCATTTGAAAATGGAATTGCTTAGTATTTGATATTTGCACTCAAGCTAACATTGTCTCCCACAGTTTCTCAAAACCTGATGATCCATGTTATCCAGCATTTGAGAATATTCCACTGAGCATCTTATGTGCTTCGACGGAAGAAACAACATCTGGCCTTTGGTACAAATTTGTTTACATTTAATCAGTGACCTAGAAATAATGCAAAAATATGTCATTTCACACACACACACACACAGTTTTCGGCCCTACTGTATACTGTGCCATTTGCAAACATCTGGATTGGATCTATTTTTAAATGAGGAATATAAATGCAAGAGATCACGCTCAAGTGTGAGATTGCTGTGACAGATGGGGTGTATTTTGGGTTTTAAGAGCAGAATGGTGGGAATGCAGTAAGAACTTGTGGCCACTAGGATGTGCTGTTCACTTTCATCAAAATATTGATCACGAACTGGTTGTAAAATTACCTGAGAAATGTGTTGGGAACAAAAAAAATCACCATTACCTATTTATTATGCAATATGTTTACACAATACATGTTCCATAGGGTCTAATATGCAAAGTGTGCATGCTCATATGTGTTCCTAAGTGAGACAATAAATAGTTTGAAAAGCCTTAAACAGTCAGCCCTTTGTGTGTGTGTGTGTGTGTGTGTGTGTGTGTGTGTTTGAGAGAGAGAGAGAGAGACCGAAAGGGCTTAGTGAGAAAGAGAGAAGACATTTCACCCCCTCACTGAATGGAGGGTTTATTGATCTCAGTGGACATCAGCGCCTTCCAGCATGGCATTGTACAGAAAGGCACATTAAAACATCTAAAGAGTGTTAAAGCATTGAATATGAGATAAGACAAGCCTTGACTACTGGCTATGAAAGAAAAGAAAGATGCAAAAGTGGCCTTTTGATGTTTTTAACTTCACTGGATGTGCATTCTTCATATTTAGAGAAGACAAGTAGACCTACTGTACAGTAGATGAAACATGAGCTGAACACCACTGTTTTCATGCCAGGCCCAGAAGGAATCTGCTGACATTTTTGCATCTTCTGTGCTGATATTACAGAATTTAAACATAGTCAAATGTGAAATCGAGTTGATAGTACTACGCTTACTACTGATAACCAAAAGCATTATCGAATTACACAAAATATTTCACAAACTAAAACACAAGAGGATGCATAAGTGCTTTCCAATTATGTGGAGATCTGCACAGATTCTGTTTGTTACTGTTCATATATTTTAAGGGTTTCTGGTTCAATTCGTTTAAAGATTGATCTCTGCCATGTGCCACATTTCAGTTTTCACCATTCATTCTCACTCTTGTCACCTTGCTTGTTAGTTTTTCCAAGCTGTAAAACTACCAATATGAAGATCTCACTTACCTCTGTTCTATTTGAGTCAGTCTGGAAAACAGAGAGAGAAAGAGAGAGAAAAATGAGAGTGAGATGAATACAGTCATCCAAAATGACAGCATTACACCAACACTTCATTATCATGCAACTGTTTTTTCATACAAAAGATCAAAAATGCAGTCTCCATGAATTGTGGCAATATCAGATGCTCTGTCATAGTTGATGTAACGAAGTGTTTCCAACCAGGGCCACGCATGCCCAAGAGAATACTTGAAAAGATTTTGATTTTGCCTTGTTAAAAACCTCTAAAACAGAAACGATGGCTTTTAAAATCAAATGTTTTTAGGGGTTATTAAATTATTCAAATAATGTTAACAATTTTTGCAGATAACATTTTCAGTTATTTTAAAGAAAAAATAATGTGTCAGTTTGCTCAATTTGTGTCAATTTAAAAAAAAAAAAATATTTTTATTTAGAGTTAGAATGCAAAAACACCAGCTAAGACATTTATGTTGTTACAAATGATTGTCAAATAAATGCTGTTATTGATCAAGATCATGTGACACTGAAGACTCAAGTAATAGCTGCTGAAAATCAGCTTTGCCATTGCAGGAATAAATGATCAATTTAAATAATAATAATTAAAAAATAAGAAGAAGAAGAATTAAATAAGAAACATTTCCATTTTGGGGTCAATGAAGGGGTATTTAAGACAAAAAAAGGTTGGGAAACACTAATGTCTCACTATCACACTGCAAAACGGCTATGAATAGGTAAAATCATTTAGTAATCAACTGCTTGACAGGTCAAAGGCCACGTCAAGTCAATGCGCTAACCACCAAACGTAGTAAAAGTGACGTGCATATGTTTGAGCAAAAATGGAGCAGGTCATGACTGTGACCCAGGCCTGTCAGTCTTGAACTCAGAAAGAGAAACTTTTAAGAGTTTTCTCTGTTTCTCTCTTCTTTTCACACTCATCTTCTCTTTCACATTCGTACACACACTTTCACACCCACATCTTGAGAGAGTTGTTTGACTGTGTGCCTAATGATAATAGATGAGGTGTCAGGATGAAGGTGAGAGACACTAAGTCATCCTCACAGCACGAGGGAGAAACGGCGCATCTCTAGCTCTCGCTCTCTCATTTTCACTTCACCTAAATCTACAGGCGCTAAAATGGGAGAAAAAGCTCCTATAGAGCTTCCGTTCGAACACAACGCTGATGTTTTGCATTTTATTTTACTTTTACTTTTAAATAATGTGGCCATCTGTGTCTGAGTTATGGAAGGGAGAACTTGGATATTCAAACTGGGCTGTCTTTTCAGTACACATTAGAGCAGCAGGAAGAAGTCAGCACTTTACAAAAGTCTTGTGAGAAAAATGTCAAAATATGACAGGGCTGAACAGAAATAAAAAACTGCTTATGCAAGCCTCTTGTCTCTCAGAGTATCACTAGAGTAAAGTGACCTCCGGTTCTCAAGAGCAATCATATACATTCACAGGCATGAAGAGTTCTAAACTAACATAAAGCATAAGCATTCATGTCATTCAATTCAATTTTTGCTACATTTTTACAATTTCCAGAACTTCACTGTAAAAAATACAGTGGCAATGTTTCACAAGATGCATTTTGGTGACTGCATACATCATTAAACTGCATAAGATTGGTGTAGTAACACATTTCAGCTATTAAAATGTATTTGTTACTGTAAAACGTGCTTATAATAAGCTGTACAATGACATAAATGTCACATGACGACCCCAAGATAACTTTAAATGCTCTCTCCAGTGACTGTTGTCACACAGAAACACCATCAGGGTAATAATAAACATAACACTAAAATAGCACTATGAACATTACCTAAACAACATAAAATGTAACTTACAACACACCAGTGTGCATACTGAAACTAAATAAAATAATAATACGAATCTAACTTACATTTTATATTATGTGAATCCTGGGAATTTCCCTGTCAAGTATAGGCCTAATTATGAGATTCATATATATATATTTTTTAAAGAAATAACATTATTTTAACAATCTGAATCCATAACGTAGGTTATTGTCTTGTTAAATACAATAGGCTATATATTGTATCCATACATTATATTAACTTATTAATTCATTCGTTTCTAAAACATTTTACAATGTAAAATGACATGTATTGTCTTTTAAAATATAATCTAAGATTTTACTGTTATATTATTCCTGATAATATTTGGACATTTTTACAGTGTGGTTTGTAATAGCCCGCAGTCACTGCAAGTTTGTAAGAAAGCCAACAAAACTTGAAGACTTTTAATGAGTTCACCCTGTCCTAAAATGTTCGACAGAGCTTACAACTCTAATAAATAATTCAATTTAACAGCGGTCTGCACATTTACGGCTGAATAACGACGTGTTCTGTGAAAGCACTATATTAAATCTTGGACATTTCTGAACTGACTGCCTAACAATAGTTTGTCTTTGACTGAATATCACAGCCCTCTCTCTCTCTCTCTCTCTCTCACACACACACACACACACACTTGACCAAAGCACCGGACGACCTCGCTTTACCGTGAAGCTGCGGGAGCTCTTACCGGATTCTCCAGGTACAGTCGCGGTGCGAGGAGATCCCGGTGGAGATCCGTCTCTCTATCCGCCCGAGTGAGAGTCCAAGATCTGGTAACTCCGACAAAAAGACGAGTGCAGTCTGCACGGTTCTCAAAAACCCTACGTGTCCACGCGCATAACCCGATATAAGTGAAGAGCTTTAGAAGCTTTTGAAGTGGTGCGTCTCTCTCTCTCTCTCTCTCACACACACACACACACACACTTGACCAAAGCACCGGACGACCTCGCTTTACCGTGAAGCTGCGGGAGCTCTTACCGGATTCTCCAGGTACAGTCGCGGTGCGAGGAGATCCCGGTGGAGATCCGTCTCTCTATCCACCCGAGTGAGAGTCCAAGATCTGGTAACTCCGACAAAAAGACGAGTGCAATCTGCACGGTTCTCAAAAACCCTACGTGTCCACGCGCATAACCCGATATAAGTGAAGAGCTTTAGAAGCTTTTGAAGTGGTGCACTTCACGCGACGCGCTCGCGCTCGCACCCTGCTTTTAAAAATACTCTCCAGGCGCAGGTGGGCTATAGGGTCGCGCGAAGCCAGAGGAGTCAGAGCGCAAGTTGATCTCATCAACACAAATCTGATGAAGACACGAACAAAGATATGCAGGATGCTGCTCATACAGACACATGAGCGCGCGCGCGCGTAAAGGGGGTGACGATTTAGGATAGATTTTTTTTTTTTTTTGCATTGAAAATTTCATTAGCATATGAACTGCATTTTAACAGGAAATCCACTTGTTTTGTGTGTGAAATGTAACAAAAACAAAGAGGACCGATTTAACACAACTTCATGATAATACAAGCCCAAAGGGGAGCTCAGCCCAGAGCAATAGAAATCTCATCATCATTCATTAACTCATCAAAAGACAACACACACACACTCACGCACGCAAACACGAACACACACACACACACACACACACACACACTGTGCATCTATTCTAGGACATCCCATGGCTTCATTAGATGGAGTGCGATCTCATTAACAACACAACACAATGCTTCAACTGCATACATATTCATGTATATTCCATGAGCATTATTGTGCCGATTTTTGATATTCAGAATGTGTGTTTGTGTGAAAATAAAAACTAGGTCGTATAGCCCACCCAGAGCTTCCTGTGATTATGGTGACTGTGTACAGAAGACACACACAAACACATCAAACACTCAATTACACAACATGCAAACCACACTAAATGACCTAATACCAGCCTTCATCCTATCTCCAACTCTTGTTCACACACTATGGCTGCCTGAATGAATATATAAGAAACAGATGGTGAATAATGAGCAGGCCCAGACAGAACCTGTTCAGTTTTTTCACACTTTCTGTAGTTTTTTGGGGGGGAAATCTGTAGAATGGAAATATAATAATATTTCAAATATGATATATTACATAAAGGGAGCTGGAAGTACTGGACACTTTTATTGGAAGCTGAAAACATTATCAAATTTTCTGAAATATTTAATAAATGAAAGGGCAGGAGAATATGCACAATTTGTGAATTATGGCATGACTAAAATATTTATAGCTGGAAATGTATTTGTGTTTAAAGGGATATTTCACCTAAAAAATGAAAAATAATAATAATAATAATTTGCCCATCTAAATGTCACCAAATTTCTAAATGATAACAAATTGTGTGTGTGTGTGTGTGTGTGTGCGTGTATATAAATATATATATATGTATTCAGAATATACTTTTTTTTTTTTTTTTGAGAATACATTAAGAAACTTTTTTTTTTCATCATAATACACTTTGGGACCAGAAATAACAAAAGAAAAACATTACTATCCAAAAGTTTGGGATTGGTAAAATTTGTATGCTTTTAATTTGACCATATATTGAAATTACACTACTTGTCAAATGTTTGGAATAATTACTATTTTTAATTTGTTTGAAAGAAGTCTCTTATGCACACCAAGGCTGCATTTATTTGATATAAAAAATATGGTAATAAAAATGCAATATTGTGAAATATTATTATAATTTAAAAGGTAAGAGAATATGCAGATATTTGTGAATGATGACAAAAGTAATAATATTTATTGGTGGAAATATATTTGTATTTAAAGGCATAGTTCACCTGAAAATCAGTCATCATTTTCGCGCCTACATTTTATTCTAAACCTGTATGACTATTCTTATATTTTGTATGGATAAAACAGAGACAATTTTTTCTAAATATCTCATTCTGTGTTCCAAAGAAGATGGAAAGTCATGACATGACATGAGGGAGAGTAAATTAATTTATATTAGTTTTCATTTTTGGGTGTACTATCCCTTTAATTCCTTTGACCTGAGCCTCAGAGGTTGAGTGGTCAGGAAACACACAAACACACACTTGCAACTCAGCACCTTGCTCTAATAGGTGAGAGGTCAAAGAAGCACAGCCATAACTCTCTATGAATCAACCCCATGGGAGTGTTTACGTGTGTATTGGCCACTATGTCAAGGAATGTATTAAAAACACTCAAGAGTAAAGAGCAGTCAAGAGAGAGAAAATATAAGATTGTGCATGCAAGCCTAATTAAGAAGAAACACCTTCTCACTTCTTGTTTCGCTTTGTCTGAGTGTGAGATACAGAGACAATGTGCGTGAAGAAGGAGAATGTGTGTTGATTGTGAGCATGTGTGAGAGAGCGCTTATGTGTGAGTATGTGTGGTTGTGTGTGTGTGTGTGTGTGTGTCTCATCATCATACAGCTGAGACTGCAGGTGGTGGATCTTTCAGTGAAAGACTGTCTCACTTCTCATAAGAATCACTGCCAGATAACACACACAGGAGCCACTGTTTATCGCACACACATACACACACACCACTGCAAATGAAGAAATAATCAAGCCTGATCGCAAAACATCTTGGACACATTAAACACGATTACATCGTGGATCTCCGAAACAGATGTCTTAGAATGTATTAAGCATCTATCGCTCATAATTCTCTAAATAACAATAAAATATGTATCAATTAATGCTATAAAGCAGCACTGGTTACATAAGTACGTCATTAAAAACAATGAAATATGAATTATGGGATCAAATATTGATCATTAAAAAAATTCAACCCATCTTGGGTGTTTAATGTGTTCGCCCTCCAGAGAGGCAGTGCGGAGATTAATTAGGGTCTGAACACACACACACACACACACACACTGCTCAGTGCATAGGTACTTTCACTGTATTTTGTTCCTGTCTTATATTCGAATGTCGCTAGCTCAACATTACTTCTTTATCATTCTCTCTCTCATTTTTTCTTTCGCACACAGTCTCATTTTCATGTACCCTCCGTCTTCTTTGTCTCATATTCTCCTCCTTCACGGGCTAAAACAGTAAAGGGACCATTAGACGTATAGCAGAGTCCCAGAAACAGCTTTGATCATCTGTTCATTAGATCACATGGGAATATCATGGAAAAGGAGACAGACACAGGGATGGGCGTTGGACCATTTTCATGAGGATGCACCAAATTTGTAATGTCAGATTGTTTTGCACCCACAAAACTCCTTATAAAAATCAATTTTACCACTTACATTTACTATTTTCAATATTCAATAAAAAAGAAATATACCATTTACAACATTTATTTCATCATACACTTGGTGACCAGATTTTAAAAAAAATAAAAAATTGGAAAAAAAGAAGAAAAAAAGAAATATATATTTTTTAATTGGGCCTTGAAACCTATACACTACCCTTCAAAATGTGTAAATTAGTAATTTGTAAGACTTTTTACTTTTTTTTTTTTTACAGAAATCTCTTATTCTCACCAAGACAGCATCTATTTGATAAAAACATCAATTTTACATCAAACACATTTTACATAAAAAAAAACAGTAATATTGTGAAATATTATTACAGTTAAAAGCAAGTGTTTTCTATTTTAATATATTTTAAAATGTAATTTATTCCTGTGATAGCAAAGCTGGATCTTCAGTGTCACATGATCATTTAGAATTTTTTCTAATATGCCAATTTGGAGCTTATTATAATCATTGTTGAAAACAGTTATGCTGCTTAACATTTTTGTAGAAATTGTGATACTTTTCATTTTTTTGTAACTCTTTGCTGTCACTTTTGATCAATTAAACAAATAAAACTATTCATTTGTTTCCTTTAATTTCTCTGTAAACATATTTCTCTGATTACCAGACTTCAAAAGAAGTATTTATTTAAAATAGAGATCTTTTGTAACATTATGAATATCTTCACTGTCACTTTGATCAATTTAATGCATCCTTGCTGAAAAACAAATATTACAAATATAATCTTTATGACCCTGAATGTTAATGTGATCATGTGAAACGTTTATATCAAACTGAAAAATTCTGTATTTGTCGTGTCTTTTGCTCTGCAAGGGATCATTCATCTCACAGCTGGACCATACAACATGACTCTGCTTTTGGAATTTCACAATGTCTTATATCTATTCCCTACCCAAGAGAAATGGCACAGGAGCCCAGACCACATGACCTGTGTTATTATATAGGACAAAGCCAGTGTCCAACACTTACAGTAGTGCAATGGTTCACCCTTCTGTTCTCTCAGATGACATTACGTCCACCATATCCCCATTTCCAGATCCAACTGAGGCTTTTTTTTTTTCATTCTGGCAATGGAAAATGAATGATTGAAACCCATTTATTATTTTCTTGAAGCAATCCACATGGACTGTAATGACATCACGCCAGAGGCCTGTCATTCTAGGCACAACTTCCCAGGCTGTTTGGCCAAGGAACCAGATTCAGGTGTCACGTTGATGAAGTTATGTGGCCACATCCAAATGGCAGCATGTAAACACCTGCTCTTTTGTTTTGTACAATATATGACTTGACCAAACCACTGTACAGGCCTACACAGATACATATTTTTTGTGTGTGTTTGTTAATATTACGTTATATATACTTTTTTATGTTTTTGAAAAAAAGTCTTGTATCAACGCTGCATTAATCTGATCAAATACAGTAAAAAGAGTAATATTATAAAATACAGTATTATTACAATTTAAAAGAACTGTTTTTTATTTAATTTATTTTTAAATGTCATTTATTCTTGTGATGGTGAAGCTGCATTTTCAGCAGACATTGCTCTAATCTTCAGTGTCATGATCCTTCAGAAATCATTCATGCTGATTTGGTGCTCAGTTATTGTCAATTATTATTGGTGCTCAAATTAGGTTCTTATTAATAACGTTAAAAACATTGATTATTATTAGTGGATCAAGGTTTCCACACAACTATTAAGCAGCAAAAAACTGTTTTCAACATCGATAATAATAAGAAATGTTTCTTAAGCACCCAATCATGATTTCTAAAGGCTCATGTGAGACTGAAGACTGGAGTAATGGCTGCTGAAAATGAATCAAATAATAATTAATAAGGAATAAATAACTTTTTAAAATATATTCAAACAGAAAAAAGATATATTAAATTGCAATAATATTGCACAATATTACTGTTTGTACGGTTTTACTCTGTATATTATTGCAAATAAATGCAGACATGGTGTGCATAAGGGACTTTTTCGAAAACTTTTTAAAAAATCGGAATTATTCCAAACTTTTAACCGGCCATGCACTTTCAACATATAGTCAAATTAAGTGTCAGACTGTTTTCATTAAAAAACTATTTGGTATGTTGATTAAGCCGTTTTTCTCGTGGGAACAGTTAGCTGGCCCTCACAATGTACTGCAGCTGATTTTAGGTTTAACTATCCTTGTGGGAACATTTGGACCCCCAACAATGTAGGCTAAATGTGACCTACACACACAAAGAGAGGAGGACCTGCTGTTACGCTCAGGACAATCATTCTTTCTAACACTATAACCTTCAGTCAGTCGTTTACTTTAACATTCATCCATCTCTCATACTCACGTATACACTCAAATCCATTAAGACTCGGGAAGCTGGGATAGCTGGCGTTAAAGTTATGAGTCATTAAAGTAAATCTGAGACAGATCAGACCTTAAGACATCACTGGAAAATGCAATACCGTTACACACTCAAGTGCAGCTCTTGTGTAGAAACACACACACACACACACACACACACACACACACACACACAGGTTTTTTGACTGGTAGGTAGATGCTCTTACACCCGGGAGGCAGCCTGACCCAATTCTGCCTCAGAGAAGATGCTGTAAGGAATCGTTTCCCCTCTCTTTCCTCCTCTTTCTCTCTCCTTCTGTTTCTCGCTTTCGCTGCAAATTATGCATGCGATAGTGACAGTTTAAAACAATAATATTACAAATAAAGAAACAGAGGTGTTGGTGTGAGAAAGTGTGTAAATTATGGAGAGCGAAGGGGGAGGTGTGAGTGGGGACATGCTGATGTAAGGTTTAAGGTTTCACATCGATGAAATGAGGGGTTTCTATTAAGCCGCACGCGCCCTCTGCTGACAAGACAGCGGTATTGCACTCTCGTTTCAGCACCCACCCAGATTTATCTCACCGTTCGTGTCTCTTTTTTAATCCCCTCAGAGTCTTTCTTTGTTTAAAGAGGGAGCGCTTATAGGAATGATGAAAGATATCTACCTCTGTGACTTAGTATGTCTGTCTCTACACTTTGTCTGTGATCGCGTAGACTCCCTCGCCCTCCCACGGTAGAACATTCTTGACGTGCTCGTGGACCACCGAGATTGTTCAAGGAAGGGACGCAGATAATTCAGGAGGAACATCAGACACAGACCACCACCACACATTTATGAAATATTAATAAAGCCATCCCTCTTACATAATATACAATGCTTATGTAAGCGCTCTATTTAAGTGGAGGATATTGTCTAATGATCTCTCGAAGAAGGGAAGACCCTTATGTGTCGGTTCCATTGATTAGGCTACAGCTCAGATAACTAATATGATCAGTGTTGCCAAGTCCGCTGTTTTATCGCTACCTACTTGGCGGAACTCTCTGCAGGTTGTTACTCATGTCCGCGGGTTGAAGCGACCCCAATAACGTGATATTTAAGCTGTGTCCCAATTCAACGACCGCATCCTTCGGAGTACGGGTCCTTCGAAGGATGCGGCCGACACGGCCTTCGAAGGACGCTCCGAGTCTAGCCTTCGCAGGATCTCCTGATTGCGCCAGCAGGTGTTCCCGATTAATGCTCCTGTCGCGTGGCAACGGTGCGAGAAGAGAGCTGCCATTTATGTTATTTGTTAATGAAAACGAAAATAACTAGAGCCTGAATTGTTAGTTCTTGACTTTTAATGACCGAATTACACTTTAAATGTAAGACTTACTTTAATACTGTAATGACGTGAAAAAATACAAAATATAAAGCGATTAAATGTCGACTTATATCTTACCAAAATGTGATTTTATGTTGTTTATTTTATTATTGATTATTATGTACATAAATGGACCATGCTGAACATATTTAAACAGGGTTTCAACCCTGTTTAGTTTTAAGCAGCTGAATATAAAAAGTTAACTTACAAACGTTACTGCCGCTCGTCTACTGCAGCTGACAAAGTTGCTAGGCGACAAGAAGAGTCCTCCGTAGGCTAGACCGGTCCCAGTGCTTTGGAAGCAGCCTTGATATGGTTCCCAGTTGTAGCAACTTAGCAATAAACTTTATTAGTTTCATCTCCAAAATAACAAAGTGGTGGAGTGTAACGAAATACATTCCATAATTAATTTATTGTAATTTATAGACCGAAAAGACTCCATAAAATCCCTAATATACACTGTAAAAGAAATTCCGTAAAATTACGGTATTTAACTGTAAATTTAAGGTAAAACCTAAAATGTTGCTACCGTATTTTTTACGGTAAAATAAGAAAGTCACATGATGAACCAAAGCCCATCGCAAGCAGCTTTTAAATAATAACATATATAGAAGGTGCACAGCGTCATTCACACAAACGCTAAACACCATCACGGTAACACACATGAAACTGAAATAATGCAATAAACATTAATTTAACAACATTAGGTCTAACACACAACCCTAATATACAAAACTGATAAGAAAAAACTAAGAAGAAATATAGTTATTTCAACAAAAAAACATCAAATTTGAAATGTAACGCAGGGAATTCTGGGAATGTCAATTTACGGTTATTCACTGTAAATTATACGGTATTTTTCAATTCCAAAAACGGTATACTACCGTAAAATTTATGTCCAATACATGTAATGTTCAATACAGTTTTTCACCGTATATAGTAGGGTAATTTACCATTAACCATTTAACAGGTTTTTACTGTAGCATTTTTACAGTCTTTTACCGTTAAATTCACGGTCATTTTTTACAGTGTACATTCCTATTTCTCATCAACAGATGCAATTAATTCGCCCTTACCTCTGAGCAGTGGCGGTTCGTGGGTACACTAGGCACACTAATTGTAACGTTATTGGTTATTGTAACGTCTGGGATCCCTGCCGATTATTATTATTATATTATTTGCTTAACCACTTTAAAATGGCCTTTTGGTTGCTTTTAGTCAGAAAACGTAAATAAAAGGACATGCATACAGCAAGATAATATAACTTCACTTACCTGGCCTATCACTTGAAGCAAACATCCATCCCTTCTTAAAAGTCTGTGTTAAAAGAGAGCTGCCTGTTGCGCCATTTAATTAAGCCGACTGCTGTAGCCTATACCCACCTAAATTTGTACTGTTTGAATGACAGCTCCTTGACATTTTATAGCCTTGCACACAATTTGCATTAACATCATCAATGCCATCCCTGCATTCTTCCCTTATTTGGTATTGTCTTTGCATACATACACAGACAGGATACATAACCTTCTTCACACTTTGCAAAAGTATCAAAAGTTCAAATGGAAGAAGTGCAGGGATTCTAAGTATATTCATCTCTATTTAAACTCACAAAAATATTCATCACACCTTTAAAAGCATGGTCCAAGTATACATTGTCTCAACCACACAATTCACACTCATATACCAATAGATTAAAGTTAGTAAGGTTAGTATTGTTAGTTAGAGATTACATCTCATAATTCTATTGTAAGATGCAGCCCCTTTCTTTTCATCATCTCAGTAAACAAAGCCCATAGCAACCTAAACCACCAGTCTCCAACATTTATAAATTTGGGGAACAAAATGTGTGATGAAACATACACCTCTGAAACCTCTATCATTTTAGAGCTGGTGCTTTAAGTTTCAATATTTCTAAATCACTGGTTAATGCTTGCAACTCAATATTAAACTTATTATATTCAACCATTTCTCTTAACAGTCTCATTATTTTCTTATTCAAAGTTTCCTGTTTTCTCATCAACTTTATTATAGTTCTCATCTTAAAATCCATATTCTGTTGATATTCCAGGTCTCTTCTTTGTCCGGCGACGCCCCTCCACTTTCGCTTGCTTTTTGATTTTTCGGCTTTCTTCCACCTGCAATCCTTCAATGATGAGATCACCAAAGTCAATATTTATTTTACTTGATTCCTGATCGCTTTTGCCTAAAGAAATTATATCCCCATTTTGTGTATAATTGTTTCTTGTAGGGATTTGATCAGGAAATTGCATATTCCTAGGCCTATCGACAATACAAATGATATTGTAAAGGACCAAAAACATGGTCCTTTACAATATCATGCACTGTTGTACATTAAACTGCCCAACAGTAGACCTATATAAAGTATTTTAAATGTAACAACCTTGAACATATTCAGACGTATAATGCAACATACAGTACACTGTAGTGAAGCAGTAATACTAATGCAAGACCATCATTTATAATTGTTTCTGCAGAACACACTCTTAAAAATAAAGGTGCTTCACGATGCCATAGAAGAACCTTTTTGTCTAAATGGTTCCATAAAGAACCTTTAACATCTAAAGAAGCTTTCTGTTTCACAAAAGTTTCTTTGTGGCGAAAGAAGGTTCTTCAGATTATAAAAAGGTAAGAAAGAGATGGTTCTTTAAAGAACCTTTGACTGAATGTTTTTTGTGGAACCAAAAATGGTTCTTCTATGGCATCGCTTGAAGAACCTTTTGAAGCACCTTTATTTTTAAGAGTGTACCTAGGCTACTTTTACTCTTCATACCTTAAGTACATTACAGTATGAAGGATAATACTTTTACTTAAGGTTTTAAATGCATGCATTTTTCCCTCAATGTGCTAATAGTAGTTACTGAAAGTACTTTACTAAAGTAACTCATATTTCTTCCACCAATTACTTTTTCATAGCTCTACACAATTAGTGCTTTCTTCATTTCCTTAAATCAGACCAGACCCCTGTACTGCAGGATAAACCTGAACCTTACTGATGGACAGTGGAAATATGCACTCAAACACTCTGGAGACTATCCCAGATGATGCCACACCAGGCTTTCTATGGCAGCCCGTCCAGGTCCAGCAGCTCCACCAGGGTCTCACTGCTCAGCCGAATGAAAGCGTACATAAAAATGAATTTTTTTCCTTTTTCCAATCTTTTTTATGTATTGTTAAATTTTGATGTTGTTTTTCTGATGTTGAATTTAAGTTAGTTGTAATTAGTTGTAAAAAGTACTTCTGTCAGGACCACTATCGTAAAAATGATAGATACTTAGCATAAAGTTTGGTTTGGCGGTATGGTTCTGTTCTGGGCAAAATCCTCCCTGCCCATCCATGCAGCCTGTCATGAATGAGCAGGGAGAGCAGCAATAATAACCCCCCTAGGGTTAACAGAACAGAACAAGGCAGATATCATTAATGTACTTAATGATATTTAAGTGTAACACTTTATTCAAGATAAAGGAGTCTGATTAGCAAGGAATATCAGAAAGCCAAGTCCTGACTGTGGCGAAAGGAGGAGCTGGGGATGGAGGAGGGTAATTTGCTCCTGAGCAAGCTGAAAAGCTGCTGAATAATACTGAATAGAGCTTATATAGGAATGCCGCGATAGGTGTCGTATTCCTATAGGTAGATGTGATCAGCTGAGAATCAGCTGATGCAAGCTTGACTCACGTGACCTGCCAGAACTAATGCTAATGCTTAATTTTTAGTATAGAATAATTTATTTTTATTTGCAAATGTTATTCAGAGGCAAAAAAAAAATTATAGAAGAATTTCTGTCATTTACAAATTATAACTTGCTTTGCAAAAATTAACAATTTCCAGAACTACTTCTCATCTTTTATTTACACGTTTCAACTAAAACAATACACATAAATTACTTTGCTTCATTTACAAATAACTTAAATTACAAAAGTAATAAACAACTTAATTCATTTAATTTTTAAGTTTCCCAGAAGCACCATTTTCTCCAAAACTGTCCTAAAAGAAAAGAAAAAGGAAAGAAAATTATTAAGACAGGGCTGCAATCTTAAGGTTAGAAAATATGACAGCAGGACGTGCATACAAAATACTTCAAAAATCATATTTCTGGATCATCAAGTTTGCCTAAATCATTTGTGGACATATCTTGCTACAAAATAAATAAATAATAAAAATAAAAAATGAAATAAAATAAAATAAAAATACAAGTTAAATACTTGTCTACTTATTAAGTAGCCTTATAGGCATACTTGTCTTGTTGTTGTGGGCTTTATATATGGGTGAGGGCTAATTGTTGTTAACACAAGAGGTCCTAGTGGAAATATTACAGATGGGTAACGCCTTACCTCCGAGCCACAATGGCAGAGTTTTTGTCCCAAGTACAGGAATTATCAAATTCAGCCCTCTAATTGAATAAATACAAGTTATTTTGCCTCAGACCACCTAACAAATGAATCTGTTCACATTTTTTAAGACCCCTGACTTTTAACATTTGTTTTGCTAGTTATTTTAGCAAATTAAAACACAATACTTACATTTATAAGTGTATTCGTTGGCAGCCACATCACTTGCTATTTTGTTTGAATAAAAGTCCCGTCGTCACCGGCACGCTATGAATTCTGGGATAGGGTAGGCTGCGAAGGACCCATCTCATGTATCCTTCATTTGCCGGAGAAACGGAGGACGCATTTGAAGTCGCGTTCGAATTGCGTTCGAATTGCGGCAGCCTTCGTCGCGCCGCAGTGACGCAATCGGCCTTCAAATGCAGCCTTCGGAGGATGCATCCTGAATTAGGACGGTCTTCGTCGCGCCGCCGTGATGCAATCGGTCTTCAAATGCAGCCTTTGTAGGACGTAGCCTATGAATTGGGACACAGCATTAGACCCTGGCATTCCCTGAGAATAGAAAATATTCTTTATGGCAGCAGAATTATTTTACAGCATCCACCAGCAGGGGTTAACTGGGCCATAGTCAGTCAAACCATGATCCTTTATTTGGACCAGATTCAAGTGAGAGTGGATTTTCTATCTGTTTGCTTTCAGTCTGAAGGTATAATTACATTGTATTAAGTTAATGAGATTCCATTTGGATGACATAATAATCAATACATTTAAGACCTTACAATCCATATTTACGTCCATAAATCACCATGGCAGAACATCATACTTAAACTATAGAGATTCTATTTTAAGAGTCACACTTTGGACAAGTGCCCTCATGCATTAACTATACATTTAGCATTAGTATAATAGTTACAGTAGCTAGGACATTTTGATTTTTGAATAGCCACATCAGTTGAACAGTCTAATTTATGTGCTACTAAAGTGCACAAAAATGACTGTTTTCAAACAGGTCTCCCCATCTTCTGTGCTGAAGATTCATCTTTCTTTGGTCAGAAGGAAAAGATGTTTTTTGAGTGTGTAGTTACAGCATCTACCAGCAGGGGCTCACAGGGCCATGCTAACCACCAAAAACCTAGTCTCAGCTTCAAACGTCACGCCCACGGAAATTTGGCTAAACATCTGATGCATATGGCACACAAAAGTGGAAACACTTCAGTGGTTGAGATTGGTTGAATTATACAGGATTTCCGGGAGACGTGTGTGTCGCGTTCTGTAACGTTCCGCCTGGAAACAAAGATGCCATGACGCCAAACCCCCTCACGAAAGAAGAAAGCCGTCGTGTTTACAACTGTGACGATGAGCGCCTATCAGGATCAACTAAACGCTGGATTTTCAAAAGTATGTGAAATATTTAAAGTTCGCGGCACAGAATCTTTAAAATACGTCAGAAAGTTTTACACACTCTTATTGTAGTGACTTTTCCACGCCCCGAAACGTGACGCTGAAATGAAATGAACTGTGATTGGTTGTTTGACATGTCAATCAAACGGCCTCATGGGCGGGCTTTGGCCAATGAAAGCTGCCATGGATTCCAGACCTTCAGCCATCAGTCTGAAGGTCTGGCTACGCGAGACTACCAAAAACCTGAGCTAAGATATTGAGAAAGTAACATCAAACAAACCCTTAAATTGGTAGGCCTACTGTTTCAATAGTAGGCCTCTATTCTCCTAATTGTTGGAAATGAGAGAAAGCTTTCAACAAAATATCCCTGTTGTTGGGAACAATCTCTCTCTTAGACTTGTGCAAACATGCTAACAAACGTGTCTGTCGACTGGTAATGCTACGGTTACTGGCTCGCTCCTTTGATAAGTTTCCTAATGAAGGCGGCATAAATTAGAAGTTTCTCTCTGAATATTAATAACGCACATATCATTGGTGCTGTTGTTTCTGTTGCTTCCATGGAGCTCATTTACATATGAAAAATGGAAGCTTTCTGAAAACAGAATTTCTGAAGTTTTTGACCTAAAAAGATGTCCTAGATACCTCGAAATCCACATCAAACATGCTCCTCTCCCTCTCTTCCTCTCTCTCTGTTCCACACGTACACGCTCACACGCAGGGACACAAGCACAGCCACCATTTTTAGGTACCATGACATCATCTCTGTCAGATTTTCAAAATAATTAGTTGCTTTCTTCATGGCTGGCATAGGCTATAGTGAATCATTTTTTAGCTGAAGCTGTCATAATGATTCAAATGAGAGACTTTGATCACACCCTGTATTCACTAACGACTTGGGTGCTTAAACCAGTCATGATGTCTTTAATGATGTGTTTTTGATACCATTTTTGCTGGTCTCTTTGAAAATTCCTGCAACTACATAATCGTAGAACATACGCAAACATTATTGTTTGCGACTTTCACAGGGATTCTACTGTAAGAAGATGAATGTGATGAATAAACTATTTTGATCCCTGTCTGCAATTACGGTATTAGAAATGTGTGCAAGCCTACTCTCTCTGAATAACTCTCACTTTTGCGCATATAGAGTGTCTTGCATACTGACTTTAAGCTGTGAAGGCTAAAGGAGAGCCTGTACTTTGATCCCTTATGTTGTCATCATTAAGAGTAATGTTGTGGAAATAAATGATTCAGTTACATACTGTGTAAGATAAAAACCTAAAATTAATTTTTTATTAATTATTAATTTATAAATATTTACAAAATTTTAAAATGTTTTTTTCTCCATGTTTCTTCATGTTGGTTGCACTAAAAGTTTTAGTGCAATATTAATAAGCTGTGAAGCAGTTAAACTGTGTATTTTTTCTAAAAAATACAAATAAAGGATTATGCATTTACATTAGCTTTTAGCAGACACTTTTTATACAAATCAATTTACTTAAGAGGAACAAAAGCAATTTATCGAAGAACCAACCATATTTGTAATACACAATGCCAGGTTTATTACACAACTAGATTAGATTAGGTTAGATTAATAAAGTTTGCTTTTCAATAATTTAATTCCTTTAATGAGGCTTTTCTTCATTATTTCTTAATGCTCTACCTAAAATAAATAAATAAATAAATAATCATAGAAACTGTATAAGTCACTGACTGTATGAATTGCATTTTTTTTTTACAAAACGTTTCAATAAATCAATAGATAAGACTTTGTGTAATGAAAAAATTTGTGTAATGCACTGTCCCAAAAGCATTCCCCATATGGTGTTTTTTAATGGTGATCTCAAATCACACAACATCGCGCATGACAACATCTTCAAAAAGTGAGCATCACAATAATGTTCTCTTTGAAACGGAAATAAAAGAATTGTTTATCCTTGTGAATTTCTGGGCCTCAAGCAAGAGTGTGTATGCGTGTGTGTACGTTCAGCTCCCTCCTGTTGTATGAGTGTGTTTGGGTCTTGCGTTGCATGGCTCAGTAATCCCAGTGCAGTCACAAGCTAACAGTGCCTCTCTCTTGCCGGGACTTAGCGCACACAATGTGAGCGGCATGTGACTGCATTAGCATAGCTCACTGTCAGACTACACTGGTCTAATCTCTGTACAGTCACGAACCACAGCACCAACAAAGCCTAAGAGAATAATAAAGCAGGAGGAAACTCTTGAAAAAGAAGTATCTGTCTACAGCGGTGGGTTACAAATAGTTTTTGTTATTTTGGAAGCAACAAAACACTATTTTACTGCCCATTAAAAATTCCCTTGTGCACTTGATAACATCATCGATCTCACCAAGACCCATTGATTGGGGTCTGTCCTCTCTCACCTTATTCTATTTCACTTTATGAATACATTAAGCCTTCATTAAACTCTTTTATAAGAGCAGTTTTGTCATATGAGCGACTGAGCGAATGTTATCAAACACAAAGCGACTTTTATCCGAAACACTGTGTGTAAAAAGTGCAGGAGCAAAACTTCTTACAAAAAAGTTAAGGTTCTCAGGGCTGGGGCAATGTGCCAGAAACTATGATGGTCATGTGAACTAGTTATGATGTGAATTACAAACTAATGACTGAAATCATGCCTGCTTTTGTCTCATTCAGAACAGTGAACTTCAGGCAAGAGCATTCCAGAAATTCTTTGAATTGAAGGAGTAAAGCCCAGCAGACCAAACGCATGAGGCGTTCAAGCTGCTGTTCATTAGTGAACAGAAGTTTTAGGTGCTGCTGGCTGGACCGAATCAACAAAACTATTTTAATTAAATATCTGTCATTTTAATAACATAACAGAGCCAAAATTAGAAACTTTATTTATTGTAAAAGTGCCTGTAATCAGCTGTGAAAAAAGGCCTGTAGTGCATTACATTTTCTTTAAAGAAAATAAATTTTTTTTATCTTGATTTTCAGCATAATTAAATTGTTTCAGAATGAATGAATGAATAAACAAACAAACAAATACATTTAATTTTCAACATATCTAAACTGATACATTTGATTTTTTAGCTATGATTCATAGCTAGGGTCAGTGCATCTAATGCAAACTGTTTTCACTGGAAATCACTTTTCTGATAAACGACACAAATGTATCATAATATAGATCTGTCTTATTTAACACAAAATATAAAACTAACATAGTCACAGCCCTTGAGTAATAAATGAAAAAGTCAAAGAATTAAATTTTGTACGTTTTTATTTTATTTTATTATTTTATTTCATTTTTATGTTGTAAGTATGGTACCAAAAATATATTGGAAAGACAAAATAAAGGTAGAAAATAAATAGATTTTGACCACACTTATGGACACAAATGTTATTTTCTTGAACTTACGATCTTACATGGATACAGGAATATTCCAAAACCACAATTTGTGGAATTGGACTACCTTTATGCATGGTAGGGTTAAAAATAATGAATAGCACATTAGCATACAATGTAATTTATATAGGTTTACCAAAGAACAATAAACTGAGTACTTTCGCACTTCAATAGGCAGTTTTGAGTTTTTAAGTTATTTTATTAAGTTATTGGTCACTCAACACAATGTTTACCTCAATCAAAGTAAAAATGTTGAAGGCCTATAAAAGTGATTAAATCGCTATTTCCCAGCACCGCAACACCTTCATGCAAATCAACTTTTGCTTCCAAAACAAAACTGTAGCATAAGACACAGTCAGTAGTCTAAGTCAAGACATGTCTGTCAATATAAATGTCAACATCTGATAGTAGGAATAACTTCCCTGTAGCGTAACACAAAGTATATGGGTTTGATTCCTAGGGAGTATGTATACTAATAAAACATATGAAGTGTTGAATTCACTGCTGTTTGCTTGGAATAAAAGTGTTTAGAAAATGAATTCATGTAAATATTTGCCATCATATTTGCTCACACTGGTAACCTCATTGACGAGATCTCCATGATGATGTTCTCTCATTCTTGAATTGCCCTAATGTTCTGCCCCGATGAACTCACAGGTAGGCCTTAATTACTACATGAGTGAGATATGTCATCGTGGCTTGGTGCGATTCCACACTGCATTCTGCAAAGCCTTGCGACTTTTCCAGCTGAGGGCAAATCCTTGTTGTTCCCGACGCCAACTCAAAGAGAGATCGAGAATCCCAGTCCAGAGACTGTCGCTTTTAAGTTCAACACACCTGGAGCCAGCTAATTCCCTCATCCGTCTCAAACGCTCTAAAAAACACCAACAAATAGACTCTACAAAAAGAAGGCAGTTTTGGACATCTGTGGTTTTCCACCATGGGACTGTGTTCTCATAATGGATTGTTAGTGATGTTGCTGTTTCATCTTTGCCAGGCACAAGGTATAGTAACATTTTCTTCAACGACACTGTAAAATTGTGCTTGAAACCAGATGTTAAGGAATCATATTACAAAGTCTATATAAAGACTAGGAAAAGGATACTATATTCTTAAGGAATTACCCTCAGGGCAAAACAATCTATGTTGACTCAGCCTTAGATTTCAGTAAGTTTCACTGATTCATGTACTGCATCTAAGGTTGAAATCAATTTCTAAAGTGCTATCTGCATAATCAATTTTCCTGGTCATTCCAAAGGCAGTATGCTGATGATTGGCTTAAAACCCATTTTTCAACATGTCAACCAGATCTGAAACCAATTAAAACTTCAAATCAGTTTGTCAAGGCAGAATGGTAACCACAGCACTGGCAGCTTCAGCTTGAGTTTGGCTGTAGTACAAACAAACTAATATCTCTATAGACTCCAGACTGAGATCCCATTAGCTTCTTCATTTCAGGCCTATAAAAGTGATTCAATCGCTATTTCCCAGCACCGCAACACCTTCATGCAAATCAACTGTGAGATCTCACATTTCTTGGGAATTCACACAAATCTATTGCACTTTCCTTTGAAAACAAAGACCTAAATTGAAGATGTCTTTTACAGAATACATAGTTTGGTAAAGTAGTTTCTTGTTTATTTATTCAACTAATATTCTTTTTTCTTCTTCTTTTTTTAAATCTACCATTTCTGTTTCCAAACATACAATGCACAAGTTTAATAAGTCTCAGCTTCTGATGATTCTTACGAGTATTTTCAGGCACAGAGCTCAAAATGCATGTAGAGTCACGATGTACAATCACTATTTTAAGAAACTGCAATATTAAAAGTGAAAACAACTGTTAACTTAGAGAAAGCGTTCAGCTACTGTAAGTCTGACTGTCATCACAAATATAATAGGATCTTAACAGTATGATATTTGTTTTAAAAGCTTGTTAAAGGCTTCAGATTTTAACTGTGGACTCCAATGACCCTACTGGTACTGTTCATCAGGGTTGTGCACCATTCAGAATGAACTGAGAACTGAGAATGGCTTATAATCAAATCCCTGAATTTAAACTGAATATTAACTGAGGTAGCAAAGACCATCAGAAAGTATTAATACATATACTGTTATTTTTACATATAACATTTTGTCAAGATACGCTTTGAATGTTGGCTTGAGTTGAGTTCATGTAAAAACAAGCTGAAAGTCAAAATTATGAAAAAATATATTTTATTAATGCATGTTATAGATCTTTTAGTGAGCTAATCCATGAGCATGTAAATTTGTCATAACCTGGTGCTATTCAAACTCACAGATAGAATGATGTGATGTGACCCTGCTGCACTTTAGCAGCTTGACAATGTTGACCTGGTCAAATTTGCTCTAAAGTCTCAAGTTCTCTTCGCTGCTTTGCACAGATGATGCTCTCCCCTCCCCTGACCCAGAGCCAGCCCCGCCAAGCCTGGGTGATGTGATTGATGCAATGAAGGCAGCCTTTGAGCAGGCAGTACAGATCTCGACAACCGGCACTGTACGCGAGGCCTTGGAGCAGGTCGTAGGTGAACTCTCGCCACAGAAGACTCCAGAAGAGCAGTCACCAGTGGTTGAGACCGCAGTTGATTATACAACAGAAGTAGCAGCTAAAGAGGAGGCAGTGGTGCTCACTGCAGGAGAACCAGATGCTCATTTGTTAGAATCAAGTGAACAGACATTTGAGGAACCAGCTCAAGAAGGTCTGACTCAAGATATTGAGCCTGCAGAGGAGATTCAAGGACTGATACCGCAGGACGAGTCATCAATTTCAGAGCCAGATGAGAAATCAGTTATAAAACCAGGAGGGTTGGTCCTTGAGGCAGTAAATTCAGTTCAGGAACCAGTAGAATCGGTTTTGCAAGACCTTGAGATTGTTGAAGTGGGTGAAGCAATGACTGAGGAAAGCCATGCAGATGAATCACCTGTCCAGATTTATCCTGATACACAAAAAGAAAAACAATCAGAAAGAGTAGCTGCAGAAATGCAAGTGGTTGAAGATGAAGATGTGGAAGAGCCAGAACAGGGATTAATTGAGAAGGAGACTCAGTTGTCTGAGATGGAAGAGAAAACTGCAAAGGGGGAAATAGAGAAAGTAGAGGTGATGATAAGTAGGGGACAAGTTAAACTACAAGGACAACAAGAAAAAGAATCTGTGGAAAGGCAAGATACAGAATGGGATAAAGAATCAGAGCATAGTCAAGAGGAATGGCAGGCGGTAACAGCACAGATGGGTCCAGATGGTGGTGTGGTTGATATGGTTGAAGTAGAACAGGAAGTAGCGAAGACTGAAGAAGGTGTGATTGAAGTTGAAGCAAGGAGAGAGGAGGTAGAGGCTGGATCTGAAGCACAGCTCAAGAAGGTTTCAAGAGAGGAGGAGGTTCATCCAACCGACAAAACAGAACTGGAGAAAACTCAACAGGAACCAGGTAATGAACTTATAATTAATGTGCATTTACCACCCAAGACAACTTTAAACCAATAAAAGTGAAATTTCAACCTCTAAATACTAAATTACAATTTTTGCTTTCTGTTAGAGGCATAAAATTGTCTAGACCAGTTATACACCACAGCAGCAAAATATTTAGTTAGCTATGGTTTCCCAATTGTGATGGTGTTTCTCCCTCCAAACCTAATGCAATTAGACTTTCACTGTCTGATCTTTGCACTAGCAATAATACAGCAAAGGAACAAAGCTGCCTAAGGGCATCCCTTCAGTTTATAACAGTGAAAAGACTCATAACATGTATCTCTGGAGATGTCTGGCTCCTGGGTGCACTCTGAGTCATCTATCCACCATTAATTACACAGTCACACTGAAATATGCTGAAATACACTGCTCTATCAAGCTGTGCACGATGGGGATTTAGATGGTATCGCTTTATTTAAATTCTGGATTGAATAGTGTTGTAGAATCTTCCTAAACAGAATAGAATAGAATAGAATAGTGTGGCAAAATAGCAGTTGTTTTCTTTAATCAAAGGATAAGTACACTCTAAAAAATGATTGTTTCAACCCAATGTTGGGTCAAATATGGACTAACCCAACTGTTGGGTTAAAAAGCTAATTAAAAAATTTAACCAAAATGTAACCCAACAGTTGAGTTAGTCCATATTTGACCCAACATTGGGTTGAAACAACCCAGCATTTTTTAGAGTGTATCTTTTGGGAGCATGGATAATAATTAAGCCCACACAAACACCTGCAAACACTAATAATATCTCCCTCTACATGAGGAAAAGGTAACCAAAACAAATTGAAAGAAATGAAAAATGAAATCTCAATCAGTGTCTTTTTATAGCCTGATGTCAGTATTCATATGTATTTGCACATAACATTTACAAATACATTTGACTATGTTTGGATATGTGCAGAACATACAATATGGCCATATTAACAACATTTAAAGCATAAAAGTATTTACGAATCAGCTTTTTAAAATCTTTATATTGTAAATGTAATAGTATTCATATGTATTTGTATAATGTATACATTTTTTGTATGTTTGAATATATGCAGAAATATGCATATATGCATTGACTATTTACATATGCACAATTACCGTATAAATATATTGGTTATAACTCCACCCCTGCCCAAACCTCGACAATTTAAAATGTACAGTAACAGACTGATATTAATACACATCAATTAATACTGTAAATTCAATATTCTATTAATCCAAAAGCATTGATAAACTTTTGTATGCCTCATGTACATATTATTCTGACAATATGTTAGTAACATCTATGCAAATATACAGAACTGTTTGTGTGTTAGAAGCACACTTAATGAACAAATATCCAGTACTATATTGAGTACTAATGAGATCCTGTTGCATTTTAAGATCTGCCTAAACGAGTGAGAGTGTGGTCTGTTTTGGTGTCTGTCCAAAGCTCCAGAGCCTAATTTCTAATGAACCACTGTCCTATATGTTTCTGCTCCTGCTGCTCCTGTGACCTACATACAGAAACACATTCATTCTGCTGAAACTAAGATACCCCTAAACCTTAATTCCCACACAACATGGACTTTACCCTTCAATCCTCATAAAAGCACTTCATGCTCTACTGAGTCAAATGGCCTCTGTCACAGTTGGTTGTAATCAGATAAAGCAGACTTTCTTCATTTCTGTGCATGAGATAAATTTGTGTATCAAATGTGAATCTGTTATAATTGATTTAGCGATTTAAAGATGTTTTATGAGAGTAAGAATTTCACTCAGGTCTTCATTAAAACCAGTCATTAGTTGCTTACCAATATCTTTGGCCATTTAGGTCTGGGGGAACATTTCCAACATTGTAGAAAATGGCCTCACATACAATATATAGCGAATAAAAGTAATTTTATCTACTGACAAACAAATATCTCTTTGCAAAAGCTTCTTGGTACCTATATTGTACTCTTTTATACCTAGTTGTTGTGTCTCACACATGTAAGTATATACTGTGAGAGCGTCATTTTAAATTCCATACGTATCCTCCAGCTCTCATTCTGCAATTTTCACCACTCTGTTAAATGTCTCCCCTATTTCACAACAGAGGTCACCGTGGATACTCGGGGACCAATTAAGTTGCAGGAGCCTGTTATCACGAAGTCAAAAGCAACAGGCGGTGAGGCTTTTAATGACACAAATTCCCTGTCAAACCTTCAGTCGCCTGCTGTCTATTTGTAACACAATGAATGTGTGGAAACTTCTTCAGATTTTACAGGTAAAACACATGAGGCCAGCGATGTAAATGAGATTATCAGCTCCAGAGACCCGAACAAGAACAACCAGGGTGTACCAGTGTTGATGAACACTGTTGAGGAGCTCCCACCAACACCAGTTCTCAAACTGAGGCTTGGAGATACTGATGCACCAGTGGAGGAACATGCTGACTCTACACGTATGTCAACTTATATAATTTAAACACTCCAAAGTAAAATGGTAATTAAACAAACTTGCAAAAACTATTTTTGAAAACACATACAACCTCTCATCAATTTTTCAATAACATCTGGATATATGCTAAAACATGCTGTATTTGTATATTATATTATATTATATTATTTGCCCATTACAGAGTGTCTATTTACACTAAGAACAAATAGCCTGTGTTGTTACAAATAGCCAAACTAGCCCAATCACACCTTGTTGGCAGAGGCTATTTACACGAACTCTGCCCACCAACGTGTGATTGGGCTAGTCAACACTACACAAGACACTTAACAAATATTAAATCCAATAGCGTAGATGGTAAAACACATACCATGGTCTTTTTGACGCGATCGAAGTGAGTTGGAATATTATGTTATATTATATTACATTATATTACATTACATTGTATTGTATCTATCTATCTATCTATCTGGTCTATTAAAACCTGAAGTTATTATTGTTTATTGTACAATAACAACAGCAAAATCACCTAAATTAAGGGTTTACACAAAATAACTGTATTTAGACATTCTGATAACACGGTTGCAAAATCGCAAATGTTATAAAAATAACTAGAAAATAAAACAGCATATTATTTAGTTGTTGCCAATCAGTATTTTCTTAAGGTCGAGCACCTGTCACTGACTATTTGTTTAAAAATATATATTTTTGAAGAGTTTTACTATTTTGTACTCTATTCGTGGAAGGTGCCAGATGGTAGTCTCTGTAGAGAAATACACCTGCACATTTCTCTTTTTTGATTTATTTAACTTTCTATATTTGACAGTACTTTCTCTTTTACGCTTCAGAGTCCAAAGCCATAGGGCAGGAAGCATGGAAGATAGGAGCCATAGCAGCAGCTTTCTTTCTCATTCTGCAAACTGCTGTCACCATTGTCTACATTCTGAAGTGCAGGAGAAAGCCAAATAGGTTTGTGTGTGCTTTGTAAGACTATAAGGAGTTTTGAAAGGAGAAGTGGTTATTGGAACAACTGCAATAACTGATGTGATATATTATATGTACAATATAGACACACATCTATACAGAGTTTTAAGAAGTACTTAACAAATACACACACACACACACACACACACACAAATGATTTTATTAAAAGTGACCTACAGAACAAGATCCCTAAGACTCAAACCCACAAGTGAACTATAGGAACATTGGTTTAATGAGTTTTAGTCCTTGTCTGATAGCTTTGAAGCCACCTATACCATTCAAACATTTCGGGTTGGTGAGATTTTTATTGTTTTTTAAAGACTCTCTTATGCTCACCAAGGCTACATTTATTTAATCAAAATACAGTGAAAACAGTAGTATGAAATATTATTAAAATTTTAAATAACTTTTTATTTTTCAATATATATTTTATAATTTATTAATAGAAAGAAGAACAGCATTTATTGAAACAGAAATATTTTCTAACACTATAAATGTCCTTACAGTCATTTTATTAATTTAATGTGTCCTTGCTGAATTAAAGTTCTTTAAAAAATTATAATTATAAAATAAATTATGTAATAATAATAATAATAATAATAATAATAATTATTATTATTATTGACCCCAAACTTTTGAACAGCAGTGTATATTTGTGCTCCTAAAATGTTATGTAAATTTCTATTACTTTTATAACATACTTTTAGCAGATAAATGCAGTTAAAATTAACCAGTTGTCTTCTGGGAAAAATATCGATGACTTTCAGAACATTGCACTCATAGCCAAAGTTTTTCCCCACAAAATGCTCCCTACAGCATCGAAACAATGATATCTGAAAAGTGGGGCATACATTATAAGCCTTATTGTGACTCATGAATATTTTATGATGATATAATGTTTGCACTGTGGGTAAGTGTGTGGGAGAATGGGTTGAATTTAGAGATTTCTAAAAAACTATAATGATTGAATGAGAACGGTCCTCGCCCTAATACCACCTGCCTATGGCTAATGATAGATTCTGATACTGAAAGATCTAAAGTTAATATTCATATATGTTTGTTAGCAGCAGTGTGGCCTCAAAGAACCTGTGTGCTGGAGGAAACGGAGGCATAGAATGTGATGCAAACAACACAGATACCACCATTCCAATCGATGAACAGTGAGTATATATGACCACACACATACTCACCCTGATTAGAAGAAACATAAACATAAACATAAACACAAACACACACACACACACAAACACACACACACACACACACACACACACACACACACACACACGCACACACACACAC
>NW_015505606.1:542601-553210 GCF_001515645.1 Sinocyclocheilus grahami | reverse complement strand
CACACACGCACACACACACACACACACACACACACATATGCATCGTGACTGATTGTTTGTGCTTACAGAACTGCTGTAGACGACCTTCCAGAGTACTCAGAGGTCCAGCAAGAGGATGTTGCTATGACAACTATCCCACTGGATTCCACAGAGAAGAATTCGTCCTATGACCCCAGAACCTCTGTGGTTTAGCATTGCTGACCTTAAGGAGTATGGCTGTAGATGTGCAAGTGTGTGTGTAAATGACTGTGTCTGACTGTGTGAACATGTGTGTGTGTGTGTGTGTGTGTGTGTGTGTCTATATGTGTATTGAATGGTCTGGTTATCCTTGACAGCAAATGTCACTCTAGTGTTGTTCTTCATACAGTAAAACGACCTGTTATCTGTGGAAAAAGCAGAGTACATAAACTTTTTCAGGCTGGATTCTTGTTTAAAATATCTAAAGATTCTGAGAAAAAGATGAATGTACGTGAAAAGCAAAACTGCATAAAATATTAAGGCTTGTTTTCAGAGAATATATTTACAATTTAGTTTTCATTTAGTTTTTTCATGTTTAAAACATCTAACATTTAACATGGTTTATTTCCTAAAATGAATAAACAAACAAACTATTTACCTTGACTCATATATTTTGAGAAAAACAAGTTTTATTATATTACACAGTTTTGCTTTTCAAGTATATTTATCTTGTTTTAAAGATGTTTGGTTATTTTTCTGAAAAACAAGACTAAATACTTTTGAACAAATGTATTGTCCCACACTCTGAGTTAAATATTAAATTCCATCCATTTGGATTATACAGTTTTAACAACAACAACAACAACAAAAACCTAATTTAATGTGAGACATATTTGTCAGTCATACATAAATTAAACATGTAAGAAACAAGTAAGATTTATTTTATTATTATTTAGAAAGTTTATTTTGAATTATTTGCAAATACATTATACGATATTTAAATCATAAAAATCATGAAATCATATTTCTCAAAATGCTCAAATTGCTTAGGATCTGCATAAATCTGTTAATTGTGAAGACACTTACATTTATTCAGTTACAAGTATGAACATAGTTAAAATATGCTAGCTGTGGAACAATCAATATAGTTAAAATGTATGAGACAGAAACCAATTTGATTTATTGATGATAAATATGTAAAACTGGTTATTGTGCATTTAAAACACGTTCAGTTTATTTGTACTATTAATAACCTTTTGTTTCTTGATTCATTAATGTATAGCTGGCAAATGGGGATCACATTGGGGATCACATTAATTTATAAAACTGTGTAATCCTAATGGATGGAAATTTAATATGCAATTCAAATACATACATCTTAAATTTAGGCCTTAATAATTTTTTGGATTTGGATTTTGTACTGTTTTGATGAAGCAGAACAATATCTATAATACACGTACATTTATTGCATTTAACAATTTCCATTTACTTGTAAATGTATATCCAATTTTATAGAAAAATGTTTTTAAAAAACAAAACTTGTTTATATTTGGGATATGTACTAATTGAAATGTAAAGAGTTCAGGATTAAAAACAATTCAAATGTCTTTCTATGTTTCCTGCACAATTCTTTCATAACAGACTTGAGACATGTGTCTTTTCTTTAATAAATGGTTTGTTTCTGTCCACTATTTTGCCTGTTATGAAAACAAAGACCACTGATCTATCAGACCTTTGAAAAGGTCAAACCGACGCAAATGAGAAGCCACATTCATTGAAGAGAAAAGTTGTAGGCTGTGTTTTTACCCTTTCTCTCTCTCTCTCTCTCTCTCTCTCTCTCTCTCTCTCTCTCTACTGGCTGCTGATCACGGGATGGAGGGATCAGAGAGATGAGTGCAGTCAGGAGGGGTGTAGGTATAAAAGAGTTGGCCAGGGGGCAGCACAGGGGGGCACTACAGTACAGGAGAAAGAAAGAGTGTGTGAGGGAAAGAGTGGGGCAGAAAAGAGAGAACGGATGAAATAAGGTACATATTTTAATTTGATCTTTCTTTAGTTGTATCGTTTTTATACTCTTTATATCATTGGTTGAAGACTGACATTGTGGCCCACTAGGGCATGCCATGGATGAATTGTTGTTTGATTAATCATTTCAGAATTTATGATGAGCGTAGATACAGGATCTTTTTGCCATCATAAGAATCAAGATGACAAATCAATAAAGGAAAAAAGTTATTTTATTTTGTGAGAACCATTAATACAATCCATGTATGGGTGTTTGCTCTTAGGACATAACTACAGTTTGAGGTTGTGAAGTTGGAACAGTCTATATCCTTAGATGCTTCTAGAAGACTGCTATACAACGGCAAGCCTATACTACTTCGAACAACTAAAAATAAAAATACAATATTAGAGAGAGAGAGAGAGAGAGAGAAAGAGAAATCGGTTGCTTTCCATTGTTTCTCTTTGACAGGGTAATACATTTCTTAAATTTTTCAGATCTTCTGCAGTAGGAATGGGTCTTACTGGGCACATTTTGCACTCACCTAAAATAATGTTGTTGTTTTTTTCCTCCCACAAACAGTTATCATTTCCCTGAAGCAAACCATAACATTTAATGGTGAGAGAATTCTCTCAATTCATGTTTAATTTTTCCTGTTAAACTGCAAAATAAAAAATATATGTAAAGAAATTAATAATAATAATAATAATAATAAAATATAAAAATAAGTTTAAGCATAAAACATAAAAAGTTTTCCAACAAGATAAGAAAAATAAAGAATTCAAATGAGTAAATTATTAATTCAAGATAAATTTTCTGCAAAGGATTCTTAATATGTTTTACAGTTTTTTTTTTCAACTGCTTACACACAAAATCTTTACTTGTCACACAATTTCTGAAACCTGACACTCAAACACCAGAACCACACACCAGATCTGCAAAACCATACACTAATTCTCGGACCTTGAATCAGTTTTAAATTTCATAAAAACATTTTTTGCAAAACACAACACACAGTTCTCAATGTAACACACAAAAATCTAATAGGAACTAGTATTATGGCAAAGGTGTTCGCAAATGTTTGCTTTTGAGATGTGTTTGTGATATTTTGAATGCAGTGCTTCATTTTGCAAGAGATGTGAGGCATTTTGCATTTTGTGTGTGCAATTCTTGGATTTGTGTGTAAAGTTTTGAAAAAAAGAGGCAAAGTTTTGAAAATGCGTGTAAGCAGTTAAAAAAACTGTAATGCGTTTATTTTGTTATCTGATGTTTAGATACAATATATCTTTTCATGGAAAAGAGACAACAATACTTTAACTTTTAAACAAAAAAAGTTTTTTTTAAGTGTTCTAATTGAATAGTTTGCTAATATTACAAGTATAAACGGCATGAATAACTAATAAGCGGATTTTCATGATTGATAGATATTGACCATTTTAACTTAAGTTTCACAATCTATGCACTTTTGGATAGATATTTTAACTTACCAACATATTTTACTCAACTTATGCTACTCCAAACCCGTATGATTTTCATTCTGCCTGTTGTTTTCCAAAGATGAAATAAAGTTATACAGGATTATAATAACATGCGGTTGAATAAATGATGACAGTAAATTATGAAATTGTCATTTTTGGGCGATCTATCCCTTAAAGCATATTTTAATGCATGTGGGCCCATATATGCCTTTCCAGGATGTGGAAGAGTGTGTGTTTAGCGCTACTGTGCGTTGTGCTGACGCACGCTCAGTTCCCACGTCAGTGTGTGACACCAGAAGGTCTGCAGAGTGGCACCTGCTGCCCATCACCTACTGGACTGCCCAATGATGAGTGTGGATCCAGTACTGGGAGAGGTCAATGTGTGTCAATTGCTGCTGACCGCCGCCCACACGGGCCTCAGTATCCTCACGATGGGCGGGATGATAGAGAACGATGGCCGCTGAGGTTCTTTAACAGGACTTGCCAGTGTAACGGAAACTTCAGTGGATTTAATTGTGGGCGATGCCGACATGGCCTGACAGGGCCAAACTGTGATCAAAGATCCACCGTGGGTGAGGACAGAAATAAACACAATACAGATATGTACTGGAAATACATACAATATGTGATGTTTGTGTGCTTTGATTTCTGTCTCATCTGGGTTTGTGTGTGTTCTCAGTGCGTCGTAACGTCATGCAGATGTCTACAGATGAGAAAAGAGCCTTTGTGAACGATCTGGACCAGGCTAAAAGAACCGTCCATCCTGACCTGGTCATCTGTACTCATCGCTATCAGGAGATTTTTGGCCCTGATGGAACAAGTGTACAGTGTGAGAACATCACCATTTATAATTACTTTGTCTGGACCCACTACTATTCGGTCAGTAAGACTTACATGGGTCCAGGCCAGCAGAGCTTCGGAGGTGTGGATTTCTCTCACGAAGGACCGGGATTTGTCACTTGGCACCGGTATCACCTGTTGCAACTGGAGAGAGACATGCAGGTGACCCAAAACAGATAATGATAATTGTACTGCAGGAAACAGAAATTCAAAACCTGTTAAATTATGTCATGCGATTCCAAAACCGTATGACTTACTTCTTTTGTCAAACACAGAGGGTGATAGTTTAAAGAATGCATTGGTTGCTCCTTTCCAGACAAATGTAATGAACGGGGACTGGAGCTTCCAAGCTTAAAAAAAAGCAAAACATATCATAAAAGTTGTTCATATGACTCATACCTTGTAAGTCATGTTTTCTGAAGTCATACAGTAGTTTGTTTGTCAGACGAAATGGCAGATTTGGCGTTATGATTGGTCAGATCACCTGTCAATCAAACTCCCAGGGACGGGTCAATAAGACCACTTACATCATCAATGCACTTGGTGATGTAGGCAGTGACAGTCTCTGAGTACTCCTGGAGGTCTGTGGTGTTATTGTATGTGGCAGCCTGCTTAAACATATTCCAGTCAGTGGTGTTAAAACAGTCTTGAAGAGCCTCTGACGACCCTTCCGGCCACACTTGTTTCTTATGATGCTTTGACATACTTTTTAAAGCTTGATATATATATATATATATATAAAGTTATAATTATGACATGCAAAAAGTCAAAAGCATGACATAATTATAACATAATTATGACATAAAGTTGAAATTATGACAAAAAGTCAAAATTGTTAGATATTTTGTCATAATTGTCACTTTTTTTGTCATTATTTTGACATTGAGTATCTGATCATTTTGACTTTTTATCTCCAAAACTATCTCATAATTTCGACTTTTGTCATAATTATGATTGACTAATTGATCATTTTTTTATGTGGCTGAAATTTGTTTTATTCATTTAATTTATTCATTTTATTTTTAATAAAATAAATAAATAAAACTATACTAAGAACCAATTTACTTGGGAACTAAGATAAGAATTTTTTTCAGAGGATGTATCTTAAATGAAATGAAATGAAGTCTTTTAACCTTGTTTTTCCTTTTTCATTGTTTTAAGCATAATCCTCTAAAGTTTTGTTAGATGTATGCTTTATTCTGGAAAAATCAATTTGGCAAGTCTTATTATCTTGAGCAGTGAGCAGAAATACCAACTATTCTCCATTGATAGAAGGATCAGCTAATGGGACATGTTGGGATACACGTGTGTGTGTGCACAGGACATGCTGCGGGACCCGTCGTTTGCCCTGCCGTACTGGAACTTTGCAATAGGAGGCAGCGAGTGTGATATCTGCACTGATGACCTGCTGGGAGCCAGAAGCAGCTTTGACACCAATGGCATCAGTTCCAACTCTGTGTTCTCTCAGTGGAGAGTCATCTGTGAGAGTATGGAGGAGTATGAGACACTGGGGACCATCTGCAACAGTACGACACACTCACACAACATACCAATAACACACACTGCCTCTCTATACATCACACAAACACATACACACAGAATACTGCAAAAACACACGTCTAATTTTGTGGCCTCTCCCTGGTGGGAGATCTGTGAGAGTGTGGGGGAGTGTGAGACATTGGAGACCATCTGCAACACTAAGACACACACACACACACACACACACATGCATTCCAAGACCTAAGACTGCTCACATGCTGTTTGAGCTAATCCTCTGAGGCATTTTGAGAGCTCAGAAGAAAGATCAAACCTTATATGGGCAAAATTATTAGGATCATGTGATTGTATTTGCAAGTGACTCACAATTGCAGACAAAGTGAATAGTATTATATGCTTCTTTCTCACAGTCTGCAGGACCTCATAAAGAGATTTGGTTCATGGGTCAAAAACAAATGACAAATTGTGATAAAAACGAACAAACTAGGTATTAATTTTGATTTCATATGGTTATGATAAACTTTTACAACATTTACAAACTTTAAATCGAATGACTCTAAAAATGTAACGTGGTGTAACCATAAAGTAAAAAGTTATAATTATTTTCCTTACACCATGAATACGTGTGTTTACATCGGTATTACTGTAAAATTTTTGTTGTGTGTTTTTGTCATTTTTAGTAGCTTTTTTATATTTCTCTATACAGTTTTTAATCAGTACTATATAATTGTACTAAATATTTTTAATTTCAGTTTTAGGTTTAATTATTTTAGTACTTCAAGTTACGGAAATTAAATTAAAATGAGAAATGTTGCCTTGGCAACTAGCTAAGATAAATAGATTTTCTATTTTATTTTATTTTTTGTTTTATTTAATTAACATTTATTTTATTTTACGTAACAAATATGTTTTTTTGGAGGGGGGGGGGCAGTTTTAATTAACTATATTTACCTTTTTAAAATATATTTTTCAAAATAAACATAATTTTTTACAATTATTATTAATTAATAAATTATAAACATCATCAAGTTTTGATAGAATCGCACCACATGACACGATTTTACATCCTAAACAAATCTTAACATAAAAAGGTTATGGGATATTTTACCAGACATATTGCCCTTGAGACACTATACTGATGGTCTTTAATAATAAAAATGTATCAAAAGTTATCAAAGTTATTTACCTTCTCTGACTGGTGTGTATTCAGGTACAGAGACAAGTCCAATCAGAAGAAACCCTGCTGGTAATGTGGCTCGACCCATGGTTCAAAGATTACCACAACCACAGGACATCATTGACTGTCTAGAGCTGAACACTTTTGACACGCCACCATATTACTCGACTTCTTCTCAGAGCTTCAGGAACACTATTGAGGGTATGATACACTCACAACCGCAGATAAAGCTACTTTTAAAACAAGTTTTTTTATAAATGTTTGGAGCCACAGACAAAGAGACTAGCACACCAAACAACCACCTGCATAAACTCCTAAAAGCGAGGAGACTTTTAATTGGTGTTCTTGTGTGTCACTAGGTTACAGTGCTCCCCAGGGAAACTATGACCCAGTAGTGAGGAGTCTGCACAACCTGGCTCATTTGTTTCTCAATGGCACAGGTGGACAGACTCACCTGTCACCAAACGACCCCATCTTTGTCCTGCTTCACACGTTCACTGATGCCATTTTTGATGAATGGCTTCAGAGACACACTGCTGGTAAACACACACACACACACACACACACACACACACACACACACAGGTTTACATTTGTGAAAAGTGGGGAGATCCCATAGTGTAACGTAATGGTTTTTATACTGTACAGACCGTATATTCTATTGCCCTTTACCAACCCTACCCCTAAACCTACCCCTTACAGGAGACTTTGTGCTATTTCAGATTTTCAATACACTCCATTCTGTGTGATTTATAAGTGTTTTGAAAAGTGGGGACATGGGGTAATGTCCTGAAAAGTCACCTTCTCCTTGTAATACCTATGTCATACCTTTGTCGTTATACAAATTTATGTCCTCATTTGTCACAAAAACGCGTACACACACACACACACACACAATGTACATACACGCATAACCAAAAAGAGATTCATCTTTCAGCTGTATTCTAACTAGTGTTCTCTGTGCTTATGCAGCAGGCACAGTGGTCTATCCTGAGGAAAACGCTCCAATTGGGCACAACAGAGAGTTCAATATGGTTCCTTTTTGGCCACCAGTCAGAAATGCTGAAATGTTTGTCACCGCCCCAGAAAACCTGGGCTACACCTATGAGGTTCAGTGGCCAAGTGAGTAACACAGCAAAAATACATACATACATACATACATCAATAAAAAAATACACTTCAGAAAAATAGTCTGTCATTGATAGGTAACTATGCAGGAAGTAATACAGGACTAATGAGTAGTAACACATCAACTACTACTATAAACTAATATGGAAACAAGATAAACTAAATTAGGACTGAGGTAATCAATAATGACTGAATAATATTGTCCTCCTCATTACAAATAACTGACAAATTATAAAGAATGACCAATTAATTACTAATCACAACATTACCATCTGTCCGAGATTAAGAGCAATTGGCTTGCATTTGTAATTACTCAAGTGTTACCTAGTAACTCTTCAAGAACTTCTAGTAATTTTAAAGTGAAGAACCTTTTTTTTTCCTCTTTAAAATAATGGTTCAGATCATTAGTAGTCCATGCGGAGTGACTAGGTAACATTTGAGTAATTACTATGCATTGTATGGCCATATTAAGAATAAAAAGACAATGTATTATATCGCAGACACGTTGATGTTGATTAATTGGTAATGCTTTATAATTTTGCATAGTTAATTATTAGTTCGGAATGTGGCCAGTCTCACTCAGTAATTACAGATTACCTAATAAAGAACTCTCAGACATAAATTTACTATTATTTACTGATTAGTTATTCTTGTTAGATATTAGATTATAGTAGCAGCTAAAGTGTTAATGTAGGACTACTCATTAGCCCTGCATTGTTACCTATTAATGATCGACTAGCCTATTCTGAAGTATTCTTTCTAGAATGTTTTATTAGTATAACTTATCTGAACTTAAAGTTGCTTAATTGAAGGAATAGTTCTCCCAAAAATGAAGACTGTCATCATTTACTCTCATCTTTTTTCTGCTGCAGAACACAAAAGTAGATCATTTAATTAATAGCCAGCTGTGTGAATAGAGTCTAATGGAAGTACATTATGACTCACTTCAACACTTAATGAAGTACCCAAAAGCGCAAACAAAAATAGTCCACATGGCTCGCTGATGATTTTTCAAGTGCTCTGTTCAGTTTAAATCGTTTTTAACAGTAAAATTGCTGCAGAAGCCATTGATCTGCTGTGTGCAGTTCAGTAAGTGGAAGAAATGTTCACCTGCTTCTTCTGCCAGTGTCTGATCTTCCCCCTCTTCATTACACTGGTCTTTTTATAAATGAATTCTCTGGATATTTAACACATTATTACATTATAGACTAATGTGAAGACATGTAGGGCAAGAGCAAATGAGTGGTGTATAAGCCAAGCTATTAGGCTAATTGGGTATCTGTATGCTATGCTAGTACATAAGCTAACAAAGACATTGATGGTCATTATAACATAGTCCATGGCGATTCTTAACTATTAATTGTTTTGCCGAATTAGTGGCTAATTTGTATGAATTTGTATGATCTCAAGTTTTCATTCATACTCCTCATTAGCGATTCGGTTTAGGGGTGTACCTTAATGTTGTTGTTTTTTCATATAAAAAACATACATTTTCTTATGAATTGCATCATGTGGTTTCATAATAAATCACTACCTTGTAAAATACTTATGCTTTCTCGTGAGATTGGGTTGGATTTAGTAGGAATCAGGCTAAAAGTTTTTTGAGCCAATGGGATCTCATTTTTAGGGAGTACCCGACTTGTCATGACACCTGTTTAAAGAAAGTTAGCAAACCGTCGAAGATGCATTTCTGTCACCTACTGGACTGGAGTGTGAAGTGCACACAGGAGAGCAATGGGGCCACCACAATCATAGTGTACAAATAAAAATGACTGTTGACCTTTATAGATTTGTGGTTTGATTCATGTAAACAGGAAATCTCTCTCTTTCTCCCTCGCCAGCTCGGTCATACACTATTTCAGAGATCATCACCATAGCCATTGTTGCAGTGGTGCTTGTTGTGGTTGTGATGGGCGGAGTCATCGGGTGTGCTGTTCGGGCACGTTCTTACCGCTCAGCTGAGGGCCTGGAGCCACTGCTAGGGGAACAGTTCAGGCGTTACTCAGAGGATGAGCGGCATGCTTCTCAGTCTATGGTGTGATTGAGAAACTAAAAAAACAAAAAAAACACACATCTTAAATGTTTTTATTTTGTTGCACTGTGCATCCACACTGTAGACCTACTGAAGGAGTCTGAATTATTCATTATTAGCATTCAAAAGCATTGTAAAAGTGTCTAGCGAGACACTGAGAATACAGTCATATGTGCCATTTAATGTGTCATTTTAAGTTGATGCACTGCTTATGAATGCCCTATGAACACATGACTTAAGTTTATTGTACAGTGTGACCTATTTTATATTACTCTGATATATACTGTATATATAAATGTCAAAATCCATTATGGTTAGATTTTTGTGTACTTTCAATTTTATTTAACAATGCAGATGATTTAGCAGCAACTGAGTTTCAACATGCATGAATATTACAAAATAAAATTGTAAGTAAATTGTATATATACTGTATTACATTATTATATATAATATACTAAATTGTTTTCCGGGGGGGGGGGGGGGGGGGCGGGGGGGGGCCC
>NW_015505606.1:503662-541494 GCF_001515645.1 Sinocyclocheilus grahami | reverse complement strand
GGGCGGACGGGGGGGGACTCATCCTGGTTACCATAAATTGAAAATAATGTTCCTGATATTGTCCATACACAGACATATGACATGGTTCATGTAATGCCATAATAGTGTCATGATTAATAATCAGAATCCATCAGAACAAGTGTTCAGAATAAAAAGTGTCTCATGGTAAAATAAACTGGGACAACAGCCAGAGCCTCACAAATAATTTAGCTTTTTTTTTAACAAAATATATCATTCAATAATTAAAATAATATTTAAGAACTAGGTTTTGTGTGTGTGATTGTATTCTGTATAGAGTCTGTAAGAGCATTTTTATTTGCCAGAGATGAATTGGATGTTAAAGTGTGATTGTGATGCAAATGAAAACATTTGGAATGACAACCCTTGTGGCATCTATTAACATTTGATTTTCTGCTGATATTTAAAGGGCAATCAATCATGAAACATATTCGTCCCACTTCACCCTATGTCACCCTATTTACAAAGAAATAACACATAAAATAAACTCTGTTTCTGACCTTTTTCATCACTAGGGAGTGGCAATAATGACCAATTCAGCAAGCCATATCATGTCATGCATGCCACTGTTACTTAGTCAAATCCTGACACAAGAATGGAAGAACTTCACTGTACTTAATGGGTACATTGAGCAAAACCTGGCAGTTTCAGCCATATTACAGTAACACAGGTTTTCAGATCCCATCCCATCACTTTAAACCTTCATCAGGTCCCTCTGCACTGCTGCCCCCTAGTGGTCCAAAAATAACTGCATGTTTAAATCTTAAATTTTCATTTATGTTGAGGGGTGCCGAGTCCTACTCCAGCAAATCTCCTATCTCACAAAGTTCCGTTCCAAACATTATCATACACACCTGAATAATCTACTTAAGATGTAGTGATTACAGAAAAGTGTGCTGGAGCAGAGTTGGAGCTGAACTTTGCGGGACGGTAGCTCTAGATCTGGATTGAGCACCTCTGCTTGAAACAGTTTGGTACATTTAGTCCATCAGAAGATATCTTCAACCCTCATCACTTGTGAAACTTAAACTAGTGATTATCTGATAATCAGACAATTCTAAAAACAAAAGAAAAAGAACACGATTTAAAAGATTAAAATAAAAATATTGCACATTTAAAGTTTTAATTGAAAAAAAAGGAACAATACAGTTATTGCTGATAATTTTTTGTAAAACTATTTTGTGTAAAAGGAGAGCAAAGAAGAAAAGACAAGCACAGATCTTACTTTTCTTTTTGAAAATGCTTTATTAAACTACCTCTATAAATACAATGCCAAAAAAAGCTTTAAACAAACAATGCGAAATAGAAAACAGTTCTAAGTAGATCTAAAAAAAAAAGATAAGAATATTTTGGCAATAACATTCTACATTATCTAAATGTCCTCTGCCGAGGTCAGCTTGTCTTGTTCATTTGTCTTTTAGTAACAAGAAACAAGTGTAAAAATGGAGGGAAAAACGCTACACGTGTAGTGTTTCTGAAATGATTGCAAAAGAAAATGTTTTGCCAATGAATGCATGATTAATTTGGGCCAGTATTTACTCCACATTGGCAACTTAGAGCCACATTTATATATCCACACATACACACATTCGCATTAGTTGAACACTTTGGCAAAAAAGACGTTTTTGTTGTTAAACGTCTCTAAAGCACATATAATGAGATGGAAATATCTTCTTAAAATATATTAATAGCATTTCCTCTTACTTCATACACAAAAACATTGTACTGTATATATTAAATATATCCTGACTGCTTCTCTCATAATAAAAGATTAGATAACAGACAGAGAAAAACTACTGGGGATGGTACACTTTTCTCAAAAACACACAGATATGCCATATCCGAGAGAGAGTGTCCTCGATGATTGCAGCAGTGTGTAAAAATGTGTCTCTAGCGTACGTGATGTGAACTGCATGGATTGTCATTCTTTGTTTGGTACATTGTGAAGTTTTCCCCAAACTTTCACTCAGTCTCTTCTAAAAAAAAAACAGGCTATACTTAATAAAACATCAACTCTGTTAGAACATGAAAGCATAATACAACATAAAGCAGCACTCTAACACTCAGAGCCCCCATTGAAACAACAGTATAACAGAAAAAAATAAGAAAAAAAACTTGACTTTCTGAAAGAAAATAGGACAGAAGAGGCACTGTGGTATCACAAACAGTGTTTAAGAGGTCACTTGACAGACAGCAGTCTGAATAAAGGCCCATGTGACATACGCAGTCCTACAGAAGGCATAGTGGTGGCATACAGCAGTCTTCAGAAGGACATTAATATGATATACAGCAGTCATTGAAAAGACAATAGAGATTTTATCAGGTTCTCTGAGCTCCCTGGTTTCAGTTTGGTCCAGTTCATTCCAGTTCTATGAGTATCAAAATACCCCTAAAAAGACAAAAGTGCCTGCTCACACACATATTGTAAAGCATATACACATACACAAGAACCTCTAACACCCGACAATGTTTAAGTGCACATCATTGCTAACATACCATACTACGGTATCTACACAACATGGAGTGTGATCTACAAAAATGCAGGGTTAGAACTACAAAAGAAAGCAAAAACTACAAAACTCGATGGACCATCTGGCTGCTCATCTATAGGAGGAATTGGGGGGGGGGGGATGAGAGTATCGCCTTTAACCTGATTTTATTCTGCAACTCAAGGTCTGCAACTCAAGACCGTTAATAAACAACATGAACCTAATTGGTTCAGTGGTAAATGGGACAGTACTTCAGGTGTAATTTGCATTAATGGCACAAAAGCGGATATGAGGGAGCCTGTGCTCTAATGATGCACATAAGACTTCACAGGACTGGATGCTGGGAATCACAGTAGTGGTCTGAAAAATAAGGGTTGGTCATCAACTAACACAACCAGTACAAGCAAGCAGAACTAAGTCATCATAAATAATGCTGTATCTTCAACCCAGCTACTTTTATGTCAGTCCAGTTTGTGCATTTAAAACACATTAAAGAGATAGTTTACACAAAACTGAACATTCTGAAAATCATTGAAAATAATTTATTTGTGTCATTCCAAACCTGAATGACTTACTTTCTTTTGTAGAACACAAAAGCAGATCTTGGTAACCTAAAAGTTTTGGTTACCATTGACTTCCATTGCATGGAGAGAGACAAAAAAAGATAGATCTCAAAATATCGTCTTTCATGTTCCACCAAAGAAAGTAAGTTATATAGGTTTGGAAAGATATGTGATTTAATTTTTGGGTGAACTATTATCCAGCATATATCCGACTGACTGAAAAACTTCTTTCTTTTTCTTGAACACATTGCCTCTGAGAATGTGAATGAAAACAGTGTTTGTCTATCTTCCAGTTTAGAGAAGAAAAATATCCTCTAGACAATAAAAACAGCATCTTCAAACCAACTAAACAGTACAATCTTAAAATAATCTAAATATAAAAATGCATAAGCAAATAAACAGTTAAGGCGGAAAAACTAATGCAGGTATTTGCATATAGACTCGCTTGCAGGAAACCCAGTGGACGGAAGATTCAGACGTCTTCAACGCATTTTGCAAGTATATGTTATAAACTCAAAATACAGCCTTTTCATGAAACACTTTCAATCTTCTACTTCTGTGGTTGTTGAAGTTCCTGCTCAGCAGTTGTTTGTTCATTTTACAGTTTTTCTTCATAAAACAAAAGTAAATGCTCTGAAGCATACAGAGGCATTAAATACGCTCTTTTTAAAGTCCACAAATACTACAACGTTCCTTCAGTATTCTTGTGGCCGTGAATGCAGAGGAGCGATATTAGGAGTGTGTGGCGACAGGAACGCTCTGGCTCACGATTCTCAGCTGGAGTGTGTGGGGAAGACGGTGATATGTCAGTAGGTGTGCTTCTTCTGCGAGTCTTATTTTGAATTACTTCATATGAACATATCACTCGGAGTCAGTCCACATCTGTACTGGTGATCAGCTAATATACAAGACCTCTGCAGAATGATAAAATATGCAAATGAGCATGCGAGAACAGGAGTTGTCATTCATTCAGTCGTGTGATGGCTTTGGAAATCAGCAAGTGTTATCAAATCCTTTAGGAAGTCGAACTGACAGACTGCTTCCTATTGATCTAAAGGGAAAATAGGTGAGGTTCTGGTCACATTGCAGGGTTTGAGTCCATAACTTAGAACACAAAAGTCTACCTGTCTTGGTAAGTTAATCAGTAGCATATAAAAGTGGTTTTGGTCTAGGTCATTCGTCTGGATGAATAAATGTGGGCCAGACGGGCTGATGAAGTTGAGAATAAATTTAGCAGAAATCTACATCCTTGCTGCCAGCATCTAATCTAAAGGCTTCCAGGGAGCTTCACACGAGTCAAAATGTGTTAGTTTTGTTGTATGTCAGTTTCATTCTGCGTGGTTCAATTAACCAGCAGACCTCATAGTTATGCCGTAAATGTCTGATGGCCTGTGGCGACGCGGTGTGTGTAATTGTAAGTCACTGTGATTGATGCTGTGAGTGTCTCAGTAGGTCTGGTATATATCGTGAATGGGCATCTGGAAGGTGGCAGTGGCAGGGAAGGCCTGAGGCATGTACCCAGCGTACCCTCCATAGGTTGCGGCGGCTGCCACAGCAGCGTTCTTCTGCAGGGCTGCCAGCGTGGCGGTGTTGGCGTGGGTGGCGATTGGCATGTAACTGGCTCCATACAGACTGGCAGCTGCAGCTGGAATCCTCTGCACATTATGAGCCATAGCGTAGACGGGAGTTATAGGACGACCCTGTGAGATAGATAAAGAAATAGATTGTTACACCACATCCTAATTAAACACTATCAAGCAACGATAAATAAAGTGTTTTTGACCACGACCATGATGGCGGGTCGCTTGGCTTTTATTTCCACGCTGTCATGCTGGGTAGGTGCTGCCTAGAGTAAAATCTCAATGGTCCCAAACAGAATACTGTATGTGAGTGGAGGGGTTGTCATTCTCTGCTCAAAGATTAAATAAAACCTGGTCCAATTTCCCTCCACAGCAAACACATTTGCATATTAAAGGCAAAGTTTGCAGATTTTCAACCAGCTTTGTATTCTTACATTGTCGATAGTGTACAGTAAATTAACAATTTGTATTACAGTATTTTTCTGTTACCTGCACCAAGATCGAGGTTATTTGTCATCAAAAGTTCACCATATGACGCAAACTTGGCTTTTGTGAAAACTACAGATCATACTGAGGAATTTTTGTATCCCCACTCATTGATAGTTTGATGGAGCCCAGTGCATTATGAGTATTGAAATTTTCCTACATTTTTCAGCACATCACTTTTTCTCTGTTTTCTCTAGTCATGTAGCACCGATTTAAAAATATATATATAATAAAATAAAATCATGTCTTTAATGCATAGATAGCCAACTTTTATTAAAACCCCATATTACCGGTTACAAATTATCCCTTTAACAGTCCAATAAATTTCTTTAAATGTTTTTTTTTTTTTTTTTTTACTTATCATGACCATATGAACGCAAGATTCATACAGATTTCCATACAGTTGTGAAGGCGATATTCAATATTATGACAATAGCATTTTGACTAGATGTTGTGTATTTTTGGCCAGTATTGGTATTATTCTTCTGATAATTTTTTTACAATTCAATATCTCTTGATTTTTTGGCTACTAACAGTGTTTTTATGTGATGAAGTCTTTAATTACAGGCTGCAAGATATTATGCTCATTGGGATTCATATTTTTAGAATCTCCTTCCAATTCATGAGTTGGAATTTTAATTGAATAGAAAGCTGATCTGCAATTTGAACAAGTGGAATTCATAATTACAGTTCAAAGAAATGTAATATACTGGCACACTATTTATATATTTTGGCCTATAAAACCTTCTAAATTAAAGACAATTTCAACTTTTAGATAAGGCTTTTCAACTTCCTTTTCAAGTTACAAATTGCCCTTACTGAAGTTACAAGAATTTCTTCAAATTTCTGTTCCAGTTCTGCTTTTTAACTCAAATATTTGCTACTGCAATTCAAATCTCATGGTGATCAGCAGTATCAGTTGGATCTTAAAGTGTAAGAAAACACTAACGCTCCAGGCTTGATCAAGTTCCACATAGTTGTACAATAATATTTTCATTGGCTGTTAAAGTGCCATACAGCACAGCATTTTTGCTTTCAATGGTGTTAGAATTATCTGAGTGTTGTAATAACTGTAAATTGTCCCATCTGCTCAGGTGCAAGTGAGTACCTGGAAAGGTGGTGGTGTGGAGACCGCAGGTATGACTGCTGCAGCGGCCGAGGCAGCTGTGGGGTCATGCTGGAGGGCCAAAGGATTTATCAGGTGCTCCACTGGGTGCATCTTCCCTTCCTCCATTAACTTAGTTGCAGGGGCAGCAGAAAACATAGCAGGGTACTGGGCACCAAGGCCTGGAAGAGTCACTAAACATATACGTACAATTAGAACAATGGCAAACATATGCAGACTATATAGTGTACTTTACACAATAGCATATTTTGTACATCACTATGTAAAGTGTGTACCATATGTTAGGTAACATATTTAAAATCTCAAATGAGGCAGTATAGAAATTCAGGTAAGTGAAGTTAAGTCAGAAAGTGCAAAAAGGATAAAGGTTAAAAGCAGAAAAAAGGGAAAGACCGAGACTTACACAACCTGTCCTCATTTACAACAAGTGTATGACTCAGCTTAAGATTAGTGACAAAAAACACACCTACACACAGCCACATACACACCGTCTTACACACACACATTGTTTCCATGTACAAAAACTCTTTTCATTCCCCATGTTAATTCAGATTTAGGTTTAAGTGACGTCAGAATACTCCAGTCAGGATTTTGCAGATCTCAGATCAGAATTCTGCAAGATCAGTCAGTTTCGACACAGAGCAGCTGATTAGTAAGAAAATAAAGTCATTAAGAACTTTGAACTCAATGCCCAAACAAAGTCAAACACTCTCAAAGCATTTTATAAGTGTTTTAGTTTCTGTCTTATGTTAATGTATTTAATAACAGTCTATTCAGATGACTGTACATTGTAATATTTAATCTGGAGGTATATACGATTTTGAGAGCTTTTTGAGAATTGTTTGAACATTGTATGTATAATTGAAAGAAAGCATTTAAGCAATAAAATAAAAACCAAAAGCCTGCTTACTAGGGTAAGCAGTGACAGCTATGACAGCTGACAACTGTCATAAAGAAAGGAAGTTAGTTTTCCACTCCAGGCCAGTAGGGGCAGTACAGTTTAATAAATGATCTTTAATTTTTATTTTTTTAATAACTCCAGTTTACTTGATTGCCATTTTTAGATGTAAGAATTGAATGTAAAACTAACTGGTGGTTCAATTTCAGTAATAAATAATATTAGTAAATTGTCTAGAAACTTCTTGAAGTTTCTAGATTCTGCCTCCACTGAATGGAGTAGAGCACAACTGAGTTAAATTCTTTATATATGTGGTTTAATTTCACACTGACTTGTGCCAGGCTTGATGCCCACTGGGTTCACAGCTGCCAGCTCTAGATTGGGCATGATCTCGTAAGGTTTGTCCAGCAATTTGGCCTTTCCTTCATGGTAGCGGCTGTAAATGCCTCGGCCAGCTGAATAGCCACCAAGGTATGAGCCGCGGGGCCCTTGGCCCCTATTAACGGCCCCAGCACGGCCCCGGCCTCTTACAGTACCTGCTTAAGATAAAAATGAAAGGAGGTGCTGTTCAGGTACAGAACCAAAAGGAGGCACATACATATATATATATATATACAGTGGGGGAAAAAAGTATTTAGTCAGCCACCAATTGTGCAAGTTCTCCCACTTAAAAAGATGTTTTTTGCCCCACTGTATATATATATATATATATATATATATATATATATATATATATATATACGTATATATATTAGTACTGGTAACCCCATTGCATGGCGTTAAGCAGACGATTGAAATAAAGTCATTAGCTTTCTCTGTCAGCTTTCGATTCTAGTTAAATGTATTTGCTAAAAAGGTTTGCTAGCACTGATGACTTTGTGATCGAGATAGGGGTGTGGTACTATCACTCTTCGGCATTCTAATTTAAAACTGCTGTCAGTGTGAACGCCTCTTGAGATATTTGCAATTTCCCTCCATTCTTTGAAATGGGAGTGGTGGTGTTTGAGCAAAGTTGAAATTAAAAGTAAAGATAAAGTTCTGTTTTAATCAGATAGTAGATGACCAAATACGTCTCAGATTGAATATGCAATCACAATTCTTTGTTCAATTTGAAAGAGAAAAAATGATCTCAGTTGTTACAAACCCAACCCAAAACCACAAGCATTTGTAATTGATGATTATGGGTTAGGAAATGTAATGATACCAGATTCCCATCATTAGTTTCAGTATCATACATTTTGGGGATCTCAGCTCTTCAGTCCAAAACAATCTCAAAATGCATGCCATCTAGTGGCCATACTAGAAATGTGAATAGCAACAAACAGGGCAGAGCTTCTTGTTTTGGGATGTATCTTTTAAAACAGCAGTTCTCAAATGGTTTTGTTTCTGGATTTTATATTAGATACCAAGTAGCATCCATATTTCCTCAAAATTAAAAATCTTTAAAATTACCATGAACTAATATGCAAAATTATTAACATGACAAGGCTGAATAGGAAAAGTGATTTTGGGTTCTAAAAGTCTCTTGAAATTTAAGCCAATTTCAACATGTGTCCAACCAAACCAATTTTATCTTCATTATATTTTAGAGTATGAGTACTCTATTGTGACAAAACATACTTGAAGAAAGTAAAAATTTCCCCTTTTAATTGTACATAAGTGTTAAAAAGTAAACTTGGCTTGGCTTCGGTGTAACTGGTAATGAAGTGCAATTACAGCACCCCTTACACCCCCTGAATGGGTCATATTTTACCTTGTGTAGCTCATGGGTTTTGATTTTCAGGATTTTTAGCATTGGAATATTTTTTTCACCAGTTGAGAACCACTGTTTCAAAGGTGGTAGCCATATGAAAGTTCTGGGTTAAAGAAGACATAATTTTAACATTTATTGTAATTCATCCCCTACATTTGTTTGTACAGATCATGTCTGATTACTTGTGTAAATGTAAATACGTTTAACTGCATAATACTCAAAGTCATCAAGAAAAATCAATTGTTACGATTGCTTTCAGGTAATTCTGATTTTATCAAATGGTATTGCATTTCTTGAGTACATAAAGTACATAAAGGATCTTTTTTTAAAATTAAGAATCACACTCTCCCCACTGTTAATTTTGATCTTAGAGGGTAGAAAGAAAAAAATTAGGTGTCCAACCTTTGATAAAGTAGTCTCGGTTGGGTCCAATGAGTGTGCTGTAGGGATAGCCGTAATAGGCGAGTGTATACGGGTCACACTGATACACGTAACTTTGTTGGCTGTTGTCAGTAGTTGTCGCAGCCGCCGTTCCCTTCGATGCTTTCTGATAGCGGGTGTACTGCTCCTTATCCACTGGCTTGGCCAGGGTTACTTCGATGCGGGAACCTTCGATCTCTGTGCTGTTCAGGTTGTCCATTGCAACCACTGCATCTTCTCGACTGGCGAAGTGAACAAAGGCGTAGTCTCGGATTTTTTTGACACGTTCCACACAGCCAGGATTGAACTGGTTGAAGGTTTGGCGTAGAGCATCTTCACTGGTCTCTATCATCAGGTTGCGCACATACAGAATCTTCACTGTTTCCATCACGTCCTCGTCAACGTCGATCTCAGGTTCTGCCCAGTCAACTGCAATCTGGTGACCCCAGAGCTGTATATATAGAGAAAGAGATATACACACAGCCGGTTTAAAGTAAGGTAGGTGTGTTCACTAAATATCATGGATGAAGGAATAGTTCAGCTAAAAATGAAAATTCTCTTTATTTATTTTACCCTCATGTCATTTCAAACCCCTATACTGTTATTTTTTTTCTATAAAAATCTTCACACAACTGTTTTTCAATGCAACAATACTATATAGCTTCAAAAAGTGCAAATAAAAATGATAAAAGCACCATAAGAGCGATCCAATCAAAATCTTCCCATTAAGTAAGTTGTTAACTGTTGTGATAGGATCATTGAAACAGTCAATGAATGAAGGATCGAGTCAGTGAACTCAGAACCGGATCAGTCCTATTTGTTATTAAATGAGTAAGCTTAATTTTCAAACAAACTGTTTGGCGTAGAGCATCTTCACTGGTCTCTATCATCAGGTTGCGCACATACAGAATCTTCACTGTTTCCATCACGTCCTCGTCAACGTCGATCTCAGGTTCTGCCCAGTCAACTGCAATCTGGTGACCCCAGAGCTGTATATATAGAGAAAGAGATATACACACAGCCGGTTTAAAGTAAGGTAGGTGTGTTCACTAAATATCATGGATGAAGGAATAGTTCAGCTAAAAATGAAAATTCTCTTTATTTATTTTACCCTCATGTCATTTCAAACCCCTATACTGTTATTTTTTTTCTATAAAAATCTTCACACAACTGTTTTTCAATGCAACAATACTATATAGCTTCAAAAAGTGCAAATAAAAATGATAAAAGCACCATAAGAGCGATCCAATCAAAATCTTCCCATTAAGTAAGTTGTTAACTGTTGTGATAGGATCATTGAAACAGTCAATGAATGAAGGATCGAGTCAGTGAACTCAGAACCGCATCAGTCCTATTTGTTATTAAATGAGTAAGCTTAATTTTCAAACAAACAATTTTTGAAAAGAATCTTCTTAAAAGAATGATTTGTTCATGGATCTGACTGATCCAGTTCTCTAGTCTCAACTCACTCACTCATTAAATTAGTGAGTCAATCAGTGAAGCAGTGAGTCACTGAACGAGGAATCGGAAGATGTGGAATAAAAAAAAGAGTCTTAAAGAATACTTTTATAATGATTTTATAGTGTATTTTGTCCTTTTTATAGTATTTTTGAGCTTAGCAGATGTGGTCTATCACTTCTGTTGTATGGAAAATAGTTGTGTGAAGAGTCTTCAAAAAATTCTCCTTTGGTAAGTATATAATGAAGTGAAAAGTTTCAGTGGAAAATGGTGTTAACCTGAATTCGCCCTGGCATGAGCTTTCTTCTGGCCATAGCAGCAGCACGGTGAGACTCATACTCTACAAAGGCAAAGCCACGATTCTTCATCTTATCCGCAGCACTCGCGTACACAATCACATCCAGCACCCCCTCTGTCACCTTGGAAACTTCCTCCAGGATCTCTTCACGTTTCTTGGTTTTTGGGATTCCACCAATGAAGAGGCGGCAGTTATCTACACTAGAGCACACACCTAGCAACCTTCCTGGACGAATTTCGAAGTTATTGAGTTCACGAACTGCTCGCTTAGCCTCATGCTTCTGCGTGTACATAACGAATGCGTAACCGCGGTTCTTCCCATCAAAATCCATCATTAGGCGCATCTCATAGATCCGTCCAACAGTCTCAAATACTGGCACCAGCTCGTCCTCGTATACGTCACGTGGGATTTTACCCACAAAGATTTCGCAGCCACGTGGAGGGGAAGGGCTTTGCCAGCCAGGTGGTGGTCCATATTTGCGTTGTCCATTTTCTTGCACCATACCATAGCCTGATCGCTCCATCAGGGCCACAAGGGCAGCTTCATTGGGGGCCCCAGCCACTCCCTCTGGGATGGCGCTGTGATGCTGCGGATGCTCAGAGGAGGCCTTAGAAGAGGAGGAAGGGCTAGGGTTACTCATAGCAACGGCAGAGGCGGAGTCTTCTGCTGTCATTCTGAGATAAGCATCCAATCAGGATTGGAGTCTAAAAAGAGACAAAAAATAATAAATCTATTTCTATAAAGAATACAATTTCAATCATTTCCATCCCAGTTCCTCATATCAACTAGGTAGAGATGTACCAATATTACAATTTTGGCCAATAATTATTATTATCATCTTATGGTTAAGTGGCCAGTATTAAAATTGTCTAAATGAATTAAAAATAAATGACTAAAAAAATAAAATCTATTATTTTGAATGCAACTAGTGAATTTACATTATAATGTTCAGTATGAAAAGCTGACATTAATTTTGAGATTTGCTAAAGATTACAATTAACAGTGTTATTAAGTTGTTTAAGTGTTTTAAAGATTAACTTTAAGTGAGCCTTAGATGATGGTAAAGGTAATCTAAATGCAAAAATGAAGGAAATAAGCAACAATTTAATAGTATTATTTAATATCAAATTTCATCAAGTAACATTGCTGATAAAAATATATAATGTTAGATAGATAGATAGATAGATAGATAGATAGATAGATAGATAAAATTATAAATAATTAAATTATAAGTCCTTTTTCTCTTTAAGACACACACTGACAAAACGTAAATCCTCTTCTACACCTAAAGCAGCCTAATAAACCCCACTAAGCCGTGTCTACATTCTCTAACATGGAAAAAATCTCCAAAATGCTTAAATCCTACAGTCTAGGAATTTCCATAATCAGAACACAGATGCATGGAAGCAAAATCTTTGACAAAGAAATCATGTTTTACATAAAGAAACCATGGTTTTGTAGGGAATTAGTGTGTTTATTAGTAATGTTTTACTAAACATTATACAGTATATACATATATTCACTGTTTTGCAGTTAGTTGGCTCAAGTCAGTAATTTAGCAGTTAGCCGGACCTTGATGCCTGCTTAGAGGGTAAGGTAGTTAGGTTGCTTAGCAATGAAACCATGGTTGCACATGCAGAGCATGCTGACCCACACAGCTTATCCTGGAGCACACAACGTTCACATAACTCACACAGACACGAACAATGCAAGCAAACACAATTAAAAGGACAAAAGTAACAAGGTGTAAAAGTTATTAATTATTAATATACTTCAGGAAAAAGTTCAAACAAATGAACAACTACAACACCCACCGTGCTTAAGTTGGTACCTGGTGTTTTCATGATGAGTTCTAAGAGGCTTGCTGAAGGAGCATGTGACTGTGACAGTGAGGTTGGAATAACAGGCAACTCAGCAGTACTAAACTAAAGCTCTCTTACACACATCCACAAACACTTCCTCATTCACACGCTTACACGCACATATACTGAAAATCAGTACATGTGTGGCTCAAGGCCAAGCTGAAACAGGAAGAAAAGCAGACTGACTAATCAAAAGCCATGAAGACCAGGCAGACGACCAATAAAATATATTTAAATCATCTGTGGATGTAGCATTTCTATATTCACTTATGCAAAAGTTTGGCAAAAACAGCTAATAGAGCCTGAATTTAAAAAAGGTAAATTTTTATAAAAATTAAATAATAGAACAAAAAAAAAAAGTTAAGAATTTGAATAATGGGCATTTATTACTACTACAAAAAATTACTGGTTGTCATATTAAATTGTGCATAGTCTCTTGGTGGAAGTGGGGTCAATGGAAGTGTACTGTACGAATGACAATGAGAGACGATTCAGCAGAATTCTGGAGGAAGGAGAGGTCGCGAGAGAAGAAATTGTGGATCTCTGCCAGAAACTGAACAAGCAAAGAGAGAGAAAAAGCATAAGAAAATAAAAAAAAACTGACTCAGCAAGAGGAGCAAAAATAAGTAGGTGTCATTTTCATGCGATTATGACAAAAAAGCGCGATAAAAACGCAAATAATGCCTCCCATAGAGCTACGTGGGGGCAATACAAAACGTGAGACAAGCTGTAGAAAAAAACGCAAGATCTCAAGACGTGTTTTTAAATGTTTAACTTGACATCGCGTTCAATAAGTAGGCCGTTCTTGCGCAAGACCCAACAAAAGACGCAAACGCAACTGTCTAAAGACGTCAAGTCAGTCTAGCGCATATTCATACTCGTATTCAAAAAGGGAAAATCAGCAAAGCAGAGTACAAAACTGTCTGCCTCTCCAAACACTTTAACCGAGAGCATCCAGCACAGAATGGATGATCTCACACGCGACGCGTTTCTACGCTCAACATCTGGGATTTTACAGAATGCAGGGTTTTGGATTTTTTTCTCGAATGTACTTACCTTAGCTCATGCTACAGCTCGACTGCAAAAGGAGTGATGTGGACTGCTGCAGTGATAGGCCTTTGATATGGTGTTCACGCTTTTTAGCAAAATACTTTTTAGGGTAGGTTTGTTTTAGGCCAGTTTCTGTATACCTTAAAATTATTAGCCATTATAACAACCTCCCTGTGTGTTAATTAATTAATGACTAATTAATCACAATAGGAAGTAATTAATTCTTATAACGTCACAATCTGTGATGGCGAGGAACGATGGAGACGAGGAATAAAGGAATCCATACATCTTTAATCCATGGAACACAGGGTACATCAACACTGGAGACAACAGGAAACACATCAATGTAACGAGTAGAACGACAGAGACAGACTGCACAGACTAGGACTTAAATACAGGGGATGATTGGGGAAACACAAGTGTATGGGATGACTAATCGAATCTAATTAACAAAACGAGGATAGGAACATGACCAAATAAGGGAACAGAAACAGGGGCAAAACATAACACAGACAGTCCATGATCCTGACATTACGCCCCCTCCCGGAAGGTGTGTCCTCGCACCGTAGCAACAACAGAGGGAGGCATGGGGGCGAACTTGGGAGGAGGTTTCGGAGGAGGACAGACACCCGGAAGGGGGCCGGCAGACAGAGACCAGGGAGGTGACGAAGGAGGGAGGAGCCTGGGAGGAGACAGGAGGGGCCCGGAGCAGGAGGAGCCAAGCAGGACCCAGGCCACAGCCATAATGTCAACCCACGGTGGAGCCGACGGAGGGAGGAGTGGCCACCGACTCCAGGGGGCCGACCAACGGTGGCGGAGCAGGTGGTGGAGGAGCCCGAGGCGGAGACGGAGAGCCAACGAGCCAGGGGGATGCCGAGGATCCGGGGGGCCAGGGTGGAGCCGAGGGCTCTGGCGACCAAGGTGGTGGCGGAGATCCGTGGCGGAGCCGGAGCGACTGAGGACCAAGGTGGAGCTGGCGGGAGGAAGGAACCCAATAGAGCCGGTGGGACGGAGCGACGAGGTGCAGCCGGAGGAGCGGAGTCCTGAGGCGATGGCAGGTCGACACCCGACCAAAGCGGAGCCGGAGGGATGAGGGAGCTCGGTGGAGCTGGTGGATCGACGGGTGACGGTGGAGATGAGGGAGCTAGGAGCCGAGGTGGAGCTGCTGGGTCTACGGGCCGAGGCAGAGGCTGGGCCTCAGAGGCTGGAAGCAGAGGTGAGGGATTCTCCAGCCATGGCGACGCTGGAGAATGGCAGACCCGCGGCGCTCGCACCGTATTGATGGTGGGCTGAGGGCGAGCAGAGGGGCTGCCAGACGACAGCGGTGGAGGAGGCAGGAACGGGTGGAAGGGCAGGTATTTGTGTGTCTCCAGGCATTCAGGGCTTAACTTTGGATCGCAAGCCCCCTCTAGGCTGAACACGGGAACAGGATGGCGCTCAGGAGGAGCGAATACTTGAGGGCGCTTACGAGGAGCTGGCACTGGAGGGCGCTTTGGACTGGATTCGGGGACTGGAGCCCTCTCCTCGCCGCGCCATACTCAGCTCACCCTCAGCCGCGGTGCAGGGGGCGGAGCTCCTCTCCGCGCTCATACCGTCCGCAGCGTTCTCCCTCGTGGCAGGCATTGTCACCGGCTCTTGCACCTGGTCTGACGGCTTGGGCTCTACTTCTGGGGCGATCCTCTGCTCAGTCACTCGCCATTGCGCTGGCTCATAGATTGCGGCGGGAATTGGCTCTCCATCATCGGTGGGCTCGGGCTTTAGCTCCGCACAGCGGGGAGATGGTGGGCTGGGCTCTGGGTCCAGAGTGGATCTGGCGAGATCATCCTTGGGAGTGATGGTGAGAGGCGATCCGTTTCTCACCAGAATCCACTCCACAAACACGGTGAAATCCGCTCGAGGACCATCTTCGGACGACGGCGCCCTACACGCGGTGTTTAAACTTGCGTCGTAGAACGTACAGAGCGTGTCATCTGGGTAGCTGGTGGTGTTAGCTAGCAGCTGGAGTATGGTCCTCGAGCGATCGCTCCCCCTGCTCCAGCAGGAGGAGGAGGAATTCCGGGCAGAAGAGGGGATCCATAGGAAGAACACAAAGGAAACAAAAACCACTGAATAAACACGGAAAACAAAAAACGGAGGGGAGACACGGAGGTTACTGTTTTTGGTCGGTTCTTCTGTCACAATCTGTGATGGCGAGGAATGATGGAGATGAGGAATAAACGAAACAGTCTTTAATCCATGGAACACAGGGTACATCAACACTGGAGACAGCAGGAAACACATCAACATAACGAGTAGAACCGACAGAGACAGACTGCACAGACTAAAACTTAAATACAGGGGATGATTGGGGAAACACAGGTGTATGGGATGACTAATCAAAGCTAATTAACAAAACAAGGACAGGAACATGACCAAATAAGGGAACAGAAACAGGCAAAACATAACACAGACAGTCCATGATCCTGACATATAATTAATAAAAATATAATTGTTATAAATTTTATTAATATTAACTGTCAATCATTTTAAGGTAAATCACTGGGGATAACAAAGATTTGAAAAGCATTTTTTAGGCCCTCGTGTGTTTCTGGAAGTGAGATGTTTTGGAAGTTTCCTTGTTCCGTACAGATATAGCCTACAGAAAACAGCAGGAAGTGAAAATCAGTGGCAAGACAGAGAAAATGCACGATCGAGAGGGTGGAAAAAGATTATTCATTTTCCAGCCAACATCAGGTTCCATATCTCATTGTACCTGCCTGGCAATGGTTGACCTTTATAAGTATGTGTGCATGTGTACTTGGTGCAAGGAAACCTGAGGCAGCAGCAGGTGGATGATTAACCAGCACAAATCACTAGCTACACACACACACACACACACACACACACACACAAAGAGTGCAACTCACTTCAACAAAATAGACAAATTCTCACATAAACTATTTTCTGAAAATCTTAAAATATTCTAACATTTTTCAAACAAAATAATGCAAAACACAACATTTTAACGCTTAGCAATAAATATTGCATTTGTTTACATTAGTTAACTACATTTATAAAACATATTACAATCTTAGTTAATGTTAATTTCAACATTTGAGAAATTCAAACTTGTGTTAAATGCCTTATACGAGTTACTACAAAAATATGTTAAATTTACTTGAAGAAAATGTGGAAACCGATTGCAGTTTTTAAGTCTCCATAGATTAAACCCATCTTGAGAATAATAGTATTTGAGATGTATTTAGTATTAAATAACAGTATAACACTGTTTTTAAATTGAATTCATATTTTTACTATTTAACCTTAAATAAGATTATTAAACATCATAAGTAATAATTAAATAAGATAATCGAAACTGCACATGTTAGAATTTTCAGTGTACTAATACATTATTAAAATCAAAAGATGTATCTGTTAATATTATTTAATGGACCTGAGCTAACATTAATTAACAATGAACAGTTATATTTGAATTAACTAGAATTAACAAAGATCAATAAATACTGTAAAGAATGTTCTTGTTGTTATTGTTAATTGCTAATTTGAGAATGAGCCAAAGATATAAAATATAGTTGATTTCATATATTCCATAATGTCTTCCAAGAGTGTGTGTTAATTTGACTCAAGTTATTAAATAAATCTCTTGTTACTAAATAACAAGTGGTAGAAATAAATGAGTTGACTGAGGACCAAGGTGGAGCTGGCGGGAGGAAGGAACCCAATAGAGCCGGTGGGACGGAGCGACGAGGTGCAGCCGGAGGAGCGGAGTCCTGAGGCGATGGCAGGTCGACACCCGACCAAAGCGGAGCCGGAGGGATGAGGGAGCTCGGTGGAGCTGGTGGATCGACGGGTGACGGTGGAGATGAGGGAGCTAGGAGCCGAGGTGGAGCTGCTGGGTCTACGGGCCGAGGCAGAGGCTGGGCCTCAGAGGCTGGAAGCAGAGGTGAGGGATTCTCCAGCCATGGCGACGCTGGAGAATGGCAGACCCGCGGCGCTCGCACCGTATTGATGGTGGGCTGAGGGCGAGCAGAGGGGCTGCCAGACGACAGCGGTGGAGGAGGCAGGAACGGGTGGAAGGGCAGGTATTTGTGTGTCTCCAGGCATTCAGGGCTTAACTTTGGATCGCAAGCCCCCTCTAGGCTGAACACGGGAACAGGATGGCGCTCAGGAGGAGCGAATACTTGAGGGCGCTTACGAGGAGCTGGCACTGGAGGGCGCTTTGGACTGGATTCGGGGACTGGAGCCCTCTCCTCGCCGCGCCATACTCAGCTCACCCTCAGCCGCGGTGCAGGGGGCGGAGCTCCTCTCCGCGCTCATACCGTCCGCAGCGTTCTCCCTCGTGGCAGGCATTGTCACCGGCTCTTGCACCTGGTCTGACGGCTTGGGCTCTACTTCTGGGGCGATCCTCTGCTCAGTCACTCGCCATTGCGCTGGCTCATAGATTGCGGCGGGAATTGGCTCTCCATCATCGGTGGGCTCGGGCTTTAGCTCCGCACAGCGGGGAGATGGTGGGCTGGGCTCTGGGTCCAGAGTGGATCTGGCGAGATCATCCTTGGGAGTGATGGTGAGAGGCGATCCGTTTCTCACCAGAATCCACTCCACAAACACGGTGAAATCCGCTCGAGGACCATCTTCGGACGACGGCGCCCTACACGCGGTGTTTAAACTTGCGTCGTAGAACGTACAGAGCGTGTCATCTGGGTAGCTGGTGGTGTTAGCTAGCAGCTGGAGTATGGTCCTCGAGCGATCGCTCCCCCTGCTCCAGCAGGAGGAGGAGGAATTCCGGGCAGAAGAGGGGATCCATAGGAAGAACACAAAGGAAACAAAAACCACTGAATAAACACGGAAAACAAAAAACGGAGGGGAGACACGGAGGTTACTGTTTTTGGTCGGTTCTTCTGTCACAATCTGTGATGGCGAGGAATGATGGAGATGAGGAATAAACGAAACAGTCTTTAATCCATGGAACACAGGGTACATCAACACTGGAGACAGCAGGAAACACATCAACATAACGAGTAGAACCGACAGAGACAGACTGCACAGACTAAAACTTAAATACAGGGGATGATTGGGGAAACACAGGTGTATGGGATGACTAATCAAAGCTAATTAACAAAACAAGGACAGGAACATGACCAAATAAGGGAACAGAAACAGGCAAAACATAACACAGACAGTCCATGATCCTGACATATAATTAATAAAAATATAATTGTTATAAATTTTATTAATATTAACTGTCAATCATTTTAAGGTAAATCACTGGGGATAACAAAGATTTGAAAAGCATTTTTTAGGCCCTCGTGTGTTTCTGGAAGTGAGATGTTTTGGAAGTTTCCTTGTTCCGTACAGATATAGCCTACAGAAAACAGCAGGAAGTGAAAATCAGTGGCAAGACAGAGAAAATGCACGATCGAGAGGGTGGAAAAAGATTATTAATTTTCCAGCCAACATCAGGTTCCATATCTCATTGTACCTGCCTGGCAATGGTTGACCTTTATAAGTATGTGTGCATGTGTACTTGGTGCAAGGAAACCTGAGGCAGCAGCAGGTGGATGATTAACCAGCACAAATCACTAGCTACACACACACACACACACACACACACACACAAAGAGTGCAACTCACTTCAACAAAATAGACAAATTCTCACATAAACTATTTTCTGAAAATCTTAAAATATTCTAACATTTTTCAAACAAAATAATGCAAAACACAACATTTTAACGCTTAGCAATAAATATTGCATTTGTTTACATTAGTTAACTACATTTATAAAACATATTACAATCTTAGTTAATGTTAATTTCAACATTTGAGAAATTCAAACTTGTGTTAAATGCCTTATACGAGTTACTACAAAAATATGTTAAATTTACTTGAAGAAAATGTGGAAACCGATTGCAGTTTTTAAGTCTCCATAGATTAAACCCATCTTGAGAATAATAGTATTTGAGATGTATTTAGTATTAAATAACAGTATAACACTGTTTTTAAATTGAATTCATATTTTTACTATTTAACCTTAAATAAGATTATTAAACATCATAAGTAATAATTAAATAAGATAATCGAAACTGCACATGTTAGAATTTTCAGTGTACTAATACATTATTAAAATCAAAAGATGTATCTGTTAATATTATTTAATGGACCTGAGCTAACATTAATTAACAATGAACAGTTATATTTGAATTAACTAGAATTAACAAAGATCAATAAATACTGTAAAGAATGTTCTTGTTGTTATTGTTAATTGCTAATTTGAGAATGAGCCAAGGATATAAAATATAGTTGATTTCATATATTCCATAATGTCTTCCAAGAGTGTGTGTTAATTTGACTCAAGTTATTAAATAAATCTCTTGTTACTAAATAACAAGTGGTAGAAATAAATGAGTTTATGAAATGAAGTGTGTTAATGAAGGAGGATCATTCTTGGAAAGTGTGAGGTTTTGTGTGTGCGATCACAATGGTTTTATATTATATAAGATACTGATTGACAGAAGTATCTGATCTTTGACTTCTTTAACACACAGGACAATATTTGACAATCAGCACATATAAACTCACACACACAGGTACACAGGAACACACACAAGGCTTTTGTATCCCGACAGATCAATTATTATCTCTTGGGTGAAACTCCTTCGATCTCAGTAAAAGAAAAGAGTGAAATGTAGAAGGGTAGAACAATACACACACTGGCCTCCCAGAGTGCTGTACTGACAGCAAACACACACACACACATGCTGTACAGAGCAGGGTCACTGTGGCTTGGAAAATGGATCAGCACTGACATTTTGCATGATGGGAAAACGTGTGAAGGAAATAACTTGGAGAAAAACATTCACTGAGATTTTAATCCTTTTTTTCTTACGTGTAATAACCATACATGTGTTTATACTCCAGTTTGAAAAGATTGTAGTATTGCTGTTATGCGGCTATGGTGTGAATTAACAACGAGGTTGTGATTTTGGCCTGGTTGCGAGATACATCCTTAAAAGTGCAAATATACACTCTCTCACAACAGATAATGAAGAGGCATTTCGAGTCAATAACAAATAAGAGTGTCCATGATAAAGAAAAAGGTAAAAAAAAAGTTTGAAACACATTTGCCAAGTTTTGAAAAAGTTTCCATTTTTTAAAGAAAAGTTTCAATTTGATAACCATATTAAAAACGTGTGCAACAATCAAGTGCAAAGTAACATTTTTCTTACACCTTAAATACATGTGAGTGTACACATCTAAATAATGACTTTCTAAAAAGTTTTTAAAAATGTTTTTAAAGTAAAATGTTTCTTTACAAATTCGTAAATGTTTGCACCACATCAAATTTTACAACCTGAACTAAATTTGCTTTATAAAAAAATATCTGCAGTGTTTTTATCTATAATTTAGAAATTATATATAATTTGCTGTTTTATAAAATAAATTGTATAATATATGTAATTTCCTGTTGTATGTTCGCTGCATGTTGGTCACAGCAGACAACTTTGATTTAACAGACAAAAGTTTTTCAAATATTAATAAGCAGTGTAGCAGTTTTTGTAAATACATAATTTCCCCTATGAAATAATAAAAAGTATGCAAAAGTCATTTTTGACTTTATGCCCCCAAAACATCGAATTCTTTTTTAGTTAAGGAGTTAACTAATATATATAATTTTCTGTTTTCTCCATTTTTTTGCATGTTTAAATATTAATAACCAGTGTAGCAGTTTTTGTATATGATTTTAACAAAAGATTTCTTAATGCTATCAGGACAGTTGTTTCACCAGACGTTTTTGACTTTATACCCACAAAAATATCAAAATAATTTTTAGTTAGGGATTAAAAACATGGTTATCATAAAAGATGCATATTTAAGTTACTGCATGCATGCCTTGCATTTTTATGTATTTTTGAATAAATTAATAGATGAGTCAGGTGAGCACATCATGTCATTGACCCATTTGTGTCTGTCTTTCTGTTTATGTGTAGATACTGGGCATCTCTTTAGTCATGTCAAGGACTCTTCAAACGATATACACACTATAGAGCAACCAAGAGAGCGAAGAAAAGCCCTCACATATGCACAAAAGCTCTGCTGGAGTGTCATTAAAGACTCTCAGGGGTAAAAGGTGGCTAAAAGACATGGGTGAGAGAGTGTTTGTGTGTTTTTTACTGTGTCTGAATGTTGGTGTGTCAGCAAGGTTTAGATTAACTCCTTTTACACTCAGCATCCATACAAGGTGACCAGCGCGTTAAGAGTCAAAGTTTGTTGCCATGGCCAACAGATAATCTGGTGAGTTAATGTTTATTGCTGAAGAGACTCTTAAAACCGCTCATTTAAAAAAAATAAAAAAAAACACTCACATGATGAACCGAAAAGTGCAGAACCTTGTGTTCTTCTCAGTGACTAAGCAAAAACTCTATAATGGTGTCCTATAATTATTAAACCTAGTCTCTGACAAACGTTGACCTTTGTGACACTTCATAATCACTGTGCAGATCATTAACATTAAGTCTCTCTAAACGAGGCTCCACAATTCTTTTTAATTTAACACACTCTCTATATTCTATATAGAATTTTTCGGTTTGCCAATGGTCAGTATCTAGAGTTTAGCACAACAGAATGGCAATAGATGCAGATAATATGATTTAATGATAGCGAAAGAAAACAACTACAGAAATTAAATGGATAATTTACACAATATTTACTTAAGGGGAGGCACTGCAGGCAAAAACACTACTTTTTCATGCACCTGTCAAAAGTTTGAGATTTTGGGCTTTTTGGTATTTCATAAAGTGTTTTTTCAGACTAGTGGAGAGAAAACATCCAAAAGACACTGTTAAGTGTTTCTTTTATAGCACTTTATCTATTTGTGTCAATAGATTTAAATTACAATACATTTTTAAAGGCCGTTTTCTCAAAATGAGTTTTTTCTGCTACACTGAGCCATAAATCTCCACTTCAGTAGCACTTACACACACCAAACTTGACATTTTTATTCCTGTCTATATCCTGAAGGTTTTTACAGAGGGATTAGTTCATATATAATTTGCTTGATTATATACAACATTTTAATCCCCCCCAAATTTTGAAAATATAGTGTTTTCTGTCCATTCTAAGCATTTTCTGAATTATGGAGTGACAAAAATGAGATACCCAAAATTCCCTCTGTAAAAACGTTTGACTCTAATATGTCAAAAAATTTAACAAGAATTTTGAAACTGACATCATGCAGTGTTTAGATTTTTGTACTAGAAATGTATGCAAATTAGCGCATATTTCATTAAATAGTGAGTCATTTGCATATCTAAAACTAACATTTTAGAAAACTTCTAATACAAAAATGTTTGCAATTAGCAATGTAATCAATCAGCTGGGTAAGTAAGGCGATAACTATTAGTTATTTTTTTTACTCTATTCACCTGCAGTGTCTCGCCTTAAAGTTCACAAAATTTCATTTTAAACAGATTATCCAGTGAAAAAGCTGCTGGTTGATTTTGAAAGTGACACAAGAGGGAACTACAACTTCTGTTAATCAGCCTAGCAGTTATAGTAATAGGCCAAAGTGGCCAAATGTTGTCCAGCACAAATATGTGAGCATAGACTTACTTTGGCAGATACATTTTATTCTCACTGACTGTTCACTGGAACTTTGTGTAGTGATGTGATCCAAACAGCGAGCTAATGCATCATCTGTTTGTCAACAACAATCGATATGAATACTGAAAGTGACAGAAATCTGAAAATATATGAGTGAATCACTTGAAAGCTGTCAAGAACAAAAATTAGATCTAAAGTTTTCATGACGTAAAAAAATCCTTGTATTCAGTGGTGAAAAAGATCTAAAAAGAATCAGCACTGAGAACGATCAGAGTTACAAGAAAAACTCAGTATTGAAAGGTCTGTATATTGTCCTATAAATATGCTATGTGCATTGCAGCTGGATCACAGGAGATGAATTTGAAATATTACATAAAGAACACATTACGGTTTCTTAAAACAGAACACTGGCGTCAAACAATGTCAGATGTCGGACATGGAGACCATCATACCCACAACACCATTTTCAATTCCTGTAATCCTCAGTTTCAATTCTCTATGAAAACATGCTACAGTAAAACATTTATCCAATCATTCATATAAAACACACACAATGATTTTGTTCTCATGACAAAAACAGGCATTAAATAACTCAAACAATCAGTGTTATTTTAGTATTATTATATACTCTTATAGTATTCATTAATATTTAGAATTTGTTTTTATTCATCATTTTTATTTTGTAATTTTGTGGTTTTTATCTCTATTCAGCTTTAATTTATTTTATTTCAGTTTTAGAAATGTTAGTACTTCTACTTAAACTTTTTATATTTCAATTGGTTACAAAGGCAACATTTCTCATTTTCACTTTTAAAAGTAAAAAAAAAAAGTTTACCTAATATTTATGTTTTATTTTATTTCCGCTTTATATCAATCAGTGAAAACAACGTTTATCAGTTTTATTTTTAGTTAACACTGCTAAACGTATTTGATATCAATTAGTTACTAAGGGTACATTTCTAGTTTTTTTTTTGTTTTTAAGTTTAAAAGTTAAAGTTTAAAGTAAACCTAATATATTTTATTTCAGTTATTTCAGATATTTAAATTTCAATAGTTTTAGTTAACACAGCTAACAATCAATAACAAACAAGGAAAAAGGAAGTAAAAAAAACTAAAAATGATTAAGGTTAAGTGTATACACACACAATCAAACACAATATCACATATTAAGCATTTTTGCATACACACACACACACATATCGAGTGGACAAATCACAAATTAACACATCTTTCCATAACTTAAAGCACTTCAATTCTTTTTACCATAACTACACTGCACACATTAGAGCATTGGGATGAACCACAAATGCTGATGACATCTTGAGGTTTCTTATCTTGCAGTCTGAACTCTTCACTCCTGAAGTTAATCTACTTACTGCAACACAATGTGACGAGGCCTGATCAAACACAATCCGCTGATACAGACACACACAGCTGATGATCTGCTCAAAAAATGCCTCAAATAAGCACATCACTGATGTCTCATCACTTTCACCTGATGATTTTTCGGTGAGAAATCTGCACACGCAGAATCAAGATATCTGCCACTGACTGGAGAAATACAGGAACCTTTCTGATAACAGTAACACGCACAGGTCTGGGCCCACCCTAACAGCAAACATAAGGCTGAAGAAGTCGAGTCCAAAGACCAACAACCAATGCAGCGAACTGTGACGCACAATTACATTTTACTTTATTTTACGCTCACTTGCATAAACACACAATGCTGCTAGTCAAATTACCTAAGATGCTATTTATATTTCAACAGTACATTTATATTTCAAAATCCTTACCATACAGCAAACAAATGTATCGTTTTCATTTTTTAAGTTCCCCTGAAGGTCATAAAAGGTCATTACAACATTGCCATTCAAAAAGAACACACAAGAAAACACCAATCATTTAAATAAAGCCTAAGCCAGAACTAAACAAGCAGAAAAAACACACATACTTCAAAATCCCAGCAGTCACAGTCACACAATGAAGAAACACAGGTTACCTGCCTTTTCAGGTGAATGAATGTGTCCGAGAGGCAGTGTAGCTGGTGTGTGTTTCACTCACAGTCACACACGCACACACACGCACTCAGGCCTTCTGTCTGTCTGGCGTCAGCGGCTAGCCTCTTCTCTCTCTCGGTCTCACACACAGTCTGTGGGGTAGAGAAGCGGAGTGTGTGATTGGAGGTGCAGTTGGTAAAAGAGTGTTTACTCAGTGCATGTGAGGGGTGGGGCAGAGCAAAGGTGCCCCCTCCTACACCTCTCTCCTATATTTCTTTCTTTCTTTCTTCCTTTTCCTTGTCACACCCAAGAACCCTTCTCTCCCATTTTTCTGGGAGCAAACAAGACGTCTGTGCGGGAGCGTGACTGCGTGCGGTGAGCTGTGAATGAGGTTGTCCATTGACTGAGCAAAAATTCATTATAGGTGGCAACTGATTGAAAACTATTCAGTCTAACCTGAAATCAATTTCCTGAATTCCTGCATTCAAAAACATTTCAAGACAGTTTGAAGCTCAGCGGCCCTCATGCGCATTCAAACCTGGAAAGGACTGTGAAATCTTCTCATTCCTGTTCCTAAGAAACAGGTACTTACACGTTACAGTGTGTTTTATGTTGCTTTAGTTACTTTGATAAGGTGGAAATCATTGATTCGCAGAAGGGAGTGCGTGCTGGAGTGAAACCGTATATAGAAACTGAGACAACCAAAACTGGCTATATAAAAAAAAAAAATAAAAAAAAAGTCATGGCCAAAAATATCGGCACCCTTGGTAAATTTGATCAAAGAAGGCTGTGAAAATTAATCTGCACTGTTAATCCTTTTGATCTTTTATTTAAAAAATTCACAAAAATCTAACCTTTCATTGGATAATAAGAATTTAAAATGGTGGGAAATCTCATTATGAAATAAATGTTTTTCTCTAATACACATTGCCCATAATTAACGGCACCCTTTTATTCAATACTTTTTGAAACCTCCATTTGCCAGTTTAACAGCTCAAAATTTTCTCCTATAATGCCTGATGAGTTTAGAGAACACCTGACAAGAGATCAGAGACCCTTCCTTCATCCAGAATCTCTCCAGACCCTTCAGATTCCCAGCTGCTTGCTGGTGCTGCTTCTCTTCAGTTCACCACACTCATTTTCTATAGGGTTCAGGTCAGAGGACTGGAATGGCCATAGCAGAAGCTTGGTTTTGTGCTCAGTGACCCATTTTTGTGTTGTTTTTGAGGTTTGTGTTTGGATTATTGTACGGTTGGAAGATCCAAACATGGCCCATTATAAGATTTCTAACAGAGTCGGTCACTTTTTGATTTTTTATCTGTTGGTATTTGATAGAATCCATGATGCCATGTGTCTAAACAAGATGTCCAGGACCTCCAGCAGAAATATAGGCCCACAACATCAAAAATACAGCAGTATATTTCATTCTACACATGGGGTACTTTTTATCCCTGTGTGCACCAAACCCATCTTGAGTGGTTGCTGCTAAAAAGCTATTTTTTTAGTTTCATCTGAACATAGAAGCCAGTCCCATTTGAAGTTCCAGTGGTGTCTGATAACTGAATATGCTGGAGTTTGTTTGAATTTTTCTTGAAACCCTCCCAAACAACATGTGGTGATGTAGGTGCTGTTTGACAATTTTTTAAAAGGTTTTCTGACCCCGAGACTCAACTATTTTCTGCAATTCTCCAGCTGTGGTCCTTGGAGAGTCTTTAGCCACTCAAACTCTCCTTCTCACCGTGCATTAGGACGATATAGACACACGTCCTCTTCCAGGCAGTTTCGTAACATTTTATGTTGATTGGAAATTCTTAATTATTGCCCTGATGGTGGAAATGGGAATTTTCACTGCTCTGGCTCTTTTCTTAAAGCCACTTCACTAATTTGTAAAGCTCAATTATCTTCTGCTGCACATCAGAAATATATTCTTTGGTTTTTCTCATTGTGATGGATGATTAAGGGGATTTGGGCTTTGTTTTCCCTCCTATTTATATTTCTGTGAAACAGGAAGCCATGGCTGGATAATTTCAAATGTGTGATTGTACACTGCCATTCAAAAGTTTGGGGACTGTAAGTTTGTTTGTTTATTTATTTATTTTTGAAAGAAATTAAAACTTTTATTCAACATGGATACATTAAACTGATTTAAAAAGACATTTATAATGTCATTTCTGTTTCAAATTAATGCTGCGCTCTGTATTCATCAAAGAACCCTGAAAAAAGGGAATCAAGGTTTCCATTGAAATATTAAGCAGCACAACTTTTCAGCTGATTTCAACTTTAATAATAATAAAGTGCATTTCTTGAGCACTAAATCAGATTTCCGAAGGACCATGTGACCCGGACAGTATTACTGTATTTTTGGGACAGAAAAAAACCCTCACTAACCCTTTTAAATTATGCTAAAAAGCAACACTTTCCTTTATAGCCCACATATTGGTTTGAAAACAAAGTTCATGGACATGTTATTTATCAACTACCCGATTGTATTTTTCTGCAGAGTCAGCAAGATGTCATATGATAATGGTCACTTGTTACACATTTAGCTGTAACTACTAAACATGGAGGTGGAATGAGGGAGGGCAATGAGGGAAGAGCGACGGGGGACGTGCATAAACAGGAAATGATGGTGTGCTTAAGAGGCAAAACAATATTTGTTTGAAGCGGTTGGCTGATCAGAAGAATCCTTAGTAGCCACACAAAATAAACAAACACTCTCACGCACACACACACACACGCAAAGGGGTGGCAAACCAGTTGGATGGATCCCTCAACTGTCTACAACAGTCTGTGCTCACAATGCTAGTGTACACATATTAATTCACAAGGAAACATTTCCGAAGTTTATCCCCACTCGCTGAAAATACAACCTTGAGATGTAAAATAGCACCATCAGATATTATCTTTTAATTCATTAGCAACATTATAAAACCTGGGCACATGATGCATTGTGGGTAGGCCATAAAGCAGGGTGAGGCTGTGTAGAGTCAACATACTTTGAGAGGGTGCAAAGTCTGCATTTATAACCTTATCAGTGCCCACTCTACACATCTAATTTTCTACTTTATCGAGTTCAAGTTCTTCTTCTGTGCTTCCTCAAGATGGAGTGAGTTTGTTACAGAAAAAGAGGGATAAAGTATTAGATAAACATGAATGAAACTTATTAAATATATCCTCAAGGGACAGTTGGTAGAAGACGTGTGTGTGTGTGTTGGGGGGGGGGGGAAAAATGTGTTTTAGTGTGTTTTAGTTTTGCACATATTGCGTCACACATTGCTGGTAAAGGTAACTGGAAAATCAGGTTTAACTCAAACTTCAGCAATGTACGAATATATGAATAGAATAAAGACACACACGGACACGCAAACAGACATGCGCTCTGACTTTCTATGCTAGTAATACATCTGACCTACAGTAGATCTCTTAGTCAAGGTCATATGATGGTGACTGCGTTGGTGGCTCAACTGCTTAAGAGCTTTAAATAACTCCAGACACGGAAGAGCCATATCGAAGTGTAATACATAGGGTGATTTTAAAACAATGAGATTTCAAGTGCAGTGAAGTCTTATTGGTCCAAAATCTTAGCATAGTACTTTGATATTGGACCAATAGATGATCTAAACATTATAGATTTGAAGAACACAAATAAAATATTTCAAAGCTCCAATTCGGAAGTATTATAGCAAGTGTCGAGGGGTAACACATTACAAGTAACACAGGTTATATAATCAGATTACTTTTTTCAAGTAACTAGTAAAATAACGCATTACTTTCAAATTTACAACAAAATATCTGAGGTACTTTTTCAAATAAGCAATGCAAGTTACTTGGTTTTCTCATTTATTCACTGACAGCTCTCCTGTCCCCGTGTTGGGAGAAACTGGGAGTGAGGTGCAGAGGCTGAGGCACTTCCTTCAGCCTGAGGCTTATTAATTTAACTTTTGGTATGAGAGTTGCCAAAATTTACGCCAACTTAGTTGTTTTTTTTTAATTAAAAACAACTAAGCAAACCCAGCCCAGGTGACAAAAAGTAACGCAAAAGTAATATAATGCATTACTTTTTTAAGTAACATTTTTAGTTATTAAGTTATTATTTAGTATTATTATTTTAAGTAACACAATTAGTTATTTTTCAATGGAGTAACACAATATTGTAACACATTACTTTTAAAAGTAACTTTCCCCAACACTGATTATGGCATTAAGCGGAGAAGATTATATATTTCCACCATCTGAAATAACTGTACAGTTGCAGTTTGTATTTTGTTTTAAAAAAACAAAAGAACAGAAGCCCTAGGAATATCATGCTGAACTCATTTGTTCCAATGACTGAGACACTTCACATTCTGTTCAGGTAGAGGATACTCTGATTTTTTTTACTCTGGGATCACTCTGCACTCAAAACATATAAGACTTTCATGTTTGAAACACAAAACCAATATTATGAAACCTGTGAGATTTCTGTCCCTCCATTTAAAGTCCATTCTACCAAAATTTGACTCTTCAAAAAATTTATAGATATCCATGTATAATCCATATGAATCAAGTGGCTTAATCCAAGTCTTCAAAAGATATGATGAACAGATATAATATAGGCATTTATTTACATATAAACATTAATCAGTACATAAAGAACACATCAAACATGAGAAACAGAAGTTAAACTATAATCACAACAAACCTTCACATCAAGCAAGCACGTTTGAGCTTCCGTTGATGTACTCTATGTGTTGATCAATGTTAATATGTGAATAAAAACCTAAATTAAACCTGTTAATCATATAGTGCAATCATGTGTCTTCAGAAGACTTGGATTAAAACATGATTTATATGGATTACATTTACAATACATTTATGAACATTAGCATCAAAGTTTAGGCGTAAAGGACTTTCAATGAAGGGGCTGAAATCTCCCAGGTTTCATTGAAATATCCTTATTTGAGTTTCAAAGTTGAATTAAAGTCTTATGGGCTTGGAAATATATGAAAGTGTGTAAATAATGACAGAATTTTCTATTTCTTTAACTGCAGTCTTTGTTACAAATACTGCCTCAGATCGCCAACTCTAAAAATGAATGACTTCTGGCCAAGTACCACTGCATATTGATTACAAAATCACACAAAACTAAAACAAAATTTTTAAGAGGTTAACACTTTATGTAAATCAATGATGCAATGTATTTTTTAACATTAAGAGAAAAGTGGTTGATTTTTGTACTATGTTTTTCTGGTTGAAAAATCAATGTTGAAGATCAACTGGAAGGACAGGGTGTACTTGGAAACAAGTGTCTGAGTCTTCAGTATCAGTGCAAGAAGGATGAGATGTTTTAAATAGTTACATTTAAAAGAAGACAAACTGCAAGGGATTATTGCGTTCTCTTACCCCCTTCATTCCACACATAAACACACTATAGCAGATGTACATACTATATAACAATATTCACACACCAGTCCAGATTTTGTCCTGTTTGTTGGGTTCTATGAACGAGGCCTATTATTACTCACTACAACAAAGAAAAGAAGAAAGGGGAGAGAGAGAAGAGTGTAATGAAGCGGCATAAAAGCATTAGCAAGACAGAGAGAAATTGAGCGACTTGATTCAGACATGCAGAAATTGTGTCACTAAGGAGACTAGTGTGTGTGTGTGTGTGTGTGGCACACGGTGGGATATCCCAAATTAAGCCTTTGGTCTAAAAGAGCTCCACCCCTCAGAAGTCACTATTAATCAAAGTACCTGGAGGAGAACCATGCTGAACACACACACACACATACGGCTCTTCTAGTCTGTCTATAGAGACAGTGTAAGAATGCATTCATTGTGAAGTGCAGGTATTTGATGTGTGTTAGGGAGAGAGATGGGACGAAAAGCAGAAGGGAGAGAGAGGAGATCCTGTTTCACTCACACACACACATACACTTGCGCAGATGTCTGTCAGGGTTAAAGTCATGCTGAGGAGGTCACATGATCAGTCATATGACTTTAAGAACACTGAAAAGAGAGGTGACCTGTCTTGCTCTCTCTCTGTTTCCTTCTTTATATCTAATAGTATGTCTACAAGAAGTCAAGGAAGGCTGACTGAAGTGCTGAAGGGGGATGAATAAGAAATGTGTGTTTCCCACAAAGAGGAAATAAAACTACTGAGTCAATAAATGATGTAGAATTGAGAAATGTCGCTAAACCTTACAATTATATTCAATTCAGAGTTTGTGGGCTTCGAGATTTTTTAAAGAAATAAATACATTTAGAGAATAGAACTTAATGATATAGCAAAGAAAAAAAGACCCTGACATTAAGGGATGATATTTCTATAACTATAAAAAGGCCATCGTTCATTCAATTTTGCATTTTTATAATAAAATCGTTAATTTTCTGTCATTAAATGGAAGGAAGAATTTCAATATTTATGCACCAATATAACAATAAACAGTAACAAAAAGCTATATTTATGAACTTTTGAATATTACGTTAAAATATCTGCATGATTATGGCAAACATTATTTGCATGAATATTTGAATGTTACATTAAAATATTTCATGAAAATGCTATATAGAGACTTTTTTTTAAAAATAATGACACATCATAACATTAAGTCAGAATTGTGAATCAATTTTTTTGAAAGACTATTTGAAATGATTAGCAAATTATTTGCTCCTGTCTTAATGCTCATATCCACCAAATGTTCAAAATTGTGAATCAATTAATTAATTATATTAGCAATTCTAACAGCATTTCTGCTTCTGAAGTTTAAACCAGAAATACAAGCAAGGCATCTCTTTCTCAAAGTTTACACTAACAATTCACAAGACAAAAATGATTATGTCTTTAGGAAATTTAACGGCCAAATAAAATTAAAATTAAAATCATTTCAATATTTAATGAAAGTGAAATGCATATAAATTCCAAAAACACACATGCACCTGAATATGCTGCTTTCTGAGAATCAGATAAGCAGCTGAATGTAGGCAGAGAGAACTGGTTTAAGTCAGAACCACAGCCAATCAGATTTCCAACACACACACACACAAGTGGGCCCCTAAAGGTCTGTCACCAAATAAACATGCCTACACATTTAACAGATGCGGTATTTAGAGTAACAACAGAGAGTCACATGACCACTGAGACACGCACACACAGAGACAGGTTGTCTTTTCATTGTACTTCACCTCAGTGTTAATTCTTCTCAAGTTCTTCATTTAATTTCTTTTAAACTACAACCCCCACAATGCAAAGTCAGTGTGTCGGCTCTCAAGACCCCTGATCTCTTTACCACCTACGTGAAATAACCCATTCATAGGCACTCACAAACACACATACATTTACCTAGGGGACTTTCATGATTTTTGTATAAACATATTATAATTACTACTGCTACTGACTTCTACAACTAAAATAAAATGTTTTGTAATTTTAGAAGAAGAAAAAAACATTGTTTATGAATCATGTTTTTCCAATTGAAAAAGTCCATAGTTCTCCCCCAAAGGGAGGTTTTATACAATTTAGCTCACTTCTGTAGACAAAATTATACCTCAAGTACAGCTAAGTAAACACACCCACCCACACACACATTTACCTAGTTATCTAGCTATTCTTCTTACATAAAGTTAATTATAATAGCAACAAACTAGCCCTAACCCTAAAAGATACATTTGTTTATGACATACAGTATATGAGTCATTTTTACCTTTTGAATATTCCTAAAGTGAGGTTTTCATCAGATGTAGCTGCTTTTTGGAGACAACTTAACATCATATTAAAGTTGTCGCTGAAGCACTTCCCTATTACATGTATTAAGACTTAACTTCCATACATTGTTGGTAGAAAAACAAGATTCTACGGCTCTAGAAACAATTATTTGCTTATGAAATGGTGATTAATCTGTAAAGTGAAGTGTGTCTTGTCCGTTCATGTTGTGCCATTCCCCTCTGAAAAAAAGTACACGTCTACACTCATTACACTAAGCATGCAAGGCTGGAATGGGCCTTCAAATGTTTTTGATTCGTTGTTTTTTCTTTTAGATTGAGCCATCTCATTGTCAGAAACCTGATTCTCTCACACACACTAAATTATAGCACACCCCCTGAGTGCAGTTACACAACACACATACACACACAAAAGACCCGCAGAGCAACTTTCAACACAGTTTTCGCAACACATGGACATTCTAACCTTACAACTGTAAGATGGAAAAAAGAAAGAAAAAGGGAGGGAGGGAAAGAGAGATGTCAATTTAACTCTAAGAAAATAAATAAGGTCAGAGGGGAGAATGTGATCGCTGGACCATCTGTGAGAAGATGACACACAGAGAACAAGGAAGGAAAACTGACAGAACATGAGACCGTGAAGGAGAGGATCACAAAAAGACGTGCCTGAGAATGTAGGAACTTACCTGCGCTTTTAGTAGCTGTCAAAGAGAGTCTATGTGTTGCATTAATCAAAGGCACAGCAGATCAGCCACATTCATCTCTGTTTCTCTGTATTTCACCCGTTATTGTGTCTGTTCTCACAGGTCTTGACAGTCCAGAGTGAGAAGTTTCTCTTCTTTTTCTCTTTTGGTTTCTATCTCCAAACTGTTTCACTTCCCCGTCCCTGCTGTTCGTTCCCCTGCTTGTCTCCTTCACTGGCAAGGAGGAGGAGGAGGGAGGGAAAACGAGGGAGACCGGGCGGAGAAAGAAAGAGAGAGAGAGAGAGAGAAAGAGAGAGAGTAATTAGCGCTAGTCTCTGTACCTGCCTCTCACTGACATAATCTTCACATTCCTCTGCTGTGAGGAAGAAAAAAATCTGTAGGAATACTGAACCAGTCTGTAATGCCAAAGGTCAAAGACAAACTTTTCACAAAACTATATATATATATATATATATATATATATATATATATATATATATATATACACAAATATATATATATATATATATATATATATATATATATATATATATAAGGAACATGCAATCTTTAGAAACTGATAAAAAGAAATAGAGTGTGTGTGTATGTGTCAGTCTGTGTCTACAGGAGTTAGTACCAGGAAATGTTTCGTCTCACATCTTTCTCACCGAGCTGGTCCAAACAACCTGTTCCTTTCTCTCTCTCTGTGTGTGTGTGTGTGTGCGCCTCAGAAACTCACCAAACCAGAATGCTTCCAGCCTCTCGGATTGGAAACGCTATCCTCCCTCAACCTGGAGACAGGCCAGAGCAGCATTCCACACACACACACACCTTATACACATATCAGAGCTCACCATCCCATTTGGTTTCTCTGATTTACGCAAAAAAGGCATCAAAGTGACACAAAGATGAACACACACAGTTTCTCATAGACCTCTGGGAATGTTTGAATGAAATTGGAAAAAAAATTAAAAAATAAATAAATCTCCAAAATAACAATTTCACCCAGTTCATTGACCTCTAGCTTGTGTGTTTCGAATTAAATTAATTAATGAAATGTGGTCATACAGAAGCAACAACTGTTATGTTTATATTAAAAAAAGAACTGTCATGTCTGCAAAATAAACAATACATTTATCAATAAATAACACTTGTCAAAAAAATTTTATTACATTCTTCTATCTCATCATAAACTTGCAACACTTTATTTTAATGTGACAGTTACTTGTTACATGTACTTACTACAGTAATAACAGTAAATTATGCATAATTAAAACCGACTAACGTAAAACCAAACAATAAACTTAACCATATAATATAATAAGTACATGCAGTTCATTAATATTACTCAGTATTTATTTGTTTAATTACACTGTAACCACATAAAATAAAATGTAACCAACTCAAAAAAAAAAAGATATTTGATTTTTTTTCCATACAATGAAAACATCGGTTTTAAACTTGTGAAACATGGAAACATTCTTCAAAATATCTTCCACAGAGTAAAGTTAGTCATACACTGTAATTACTGTTTTACTCAGTATTTATTTGTTTAATTACACTGTAACCACATAAAATAAAATGTAACCAACTCAAAAAAAAAAAAGATATTTGATTTTTTTTCCATACAATGAAAACATCGGTTTTAAACTTGTGAAACATGGAAACATTCTTCAAAATATCTTCCACAGAGTAAAGTTAGTCATACACTGTAATTACTGTAGCAATATAACAAAGAGTGAAAAATTTAAGGGGGTCTGAATACTTTCCGTACCCACTGTAAATATATACAGTATATACATAACATTTTTTAAGTTGAAGTAAATTTAAATAAATAAATACATACATACATATTGGAGTACATTTGAACAAGAAAATACTATTTTAGTCTCTCTACAAAATATCATGTTCACTGTTCAGTTCAAAGTGTTGCCTTAATTATTTGTGAAATTTACTAGCAATTACTTTTTTTCAGTGTACAGGATTGCAACTACATGAGAATTTTCTTCTTTTGGGTGAACTAGCACTTTAATATCATTCACTAATATGTGCCATTGTTTTCCCAGGCAAACAAACAGTTCATCTAACTAGTCACTGATTAGAATGGTTCACTAAACCATTGATTTCTTGACTTGGCTGGAAATAAAAAATAAATGAACCAACCCCCATGTGTGAAATACAAGTCTCTGAGAAGAGTTCTATTTATTCTCACACACAGAAACGCCTTTCATACAATCAATGCATTCAACACACCTTCTTCTCTCTCAATAGACAGACAATGCAGAGAGAAAACAAGAGACAGAGAGAGAGATCGGAAGCACTTCCTCAATGTTGGATATGACAAAAGCTTGCAGGTGAATTTCACATAGGCAAAAGCAGTAGGAGTGGACAAAATTACATTCCTCATCTTTGGTTGCAGAGTCACTGGGCACTACAGTGACACAGCAAAATGAACACGAAATAGACCAGGAACTTTATTTTATTTCATTTGATTGTATCATCACTTTAAGGCAGAAACGAGCTTCCATACATCCTAGTCAATGACACATTTTAATCTAGTATTGGACTTTAACATGAATGTAAAGTTGAAGCTGCATTACAAAAACGAATAAATGCAATCAAACGGTTATCTGAAGGGGGATGTGTACAGGCGTGACGCAACTGAGCCAAACTGATAAGTTAGATATACGTTGCCAATCCTAGAAATTCATAGAACAATTTCTGAAGAGAACGACAGGTGGAGAGAAAAATAAATGAAACATTTAAAGGAAAAGGAGAGAGAGAACATGTGGTAGGGTCAGTATGTTTTAATGAGCAGTTTTGTTCTGTTACTGGGTGGATTTAAGACTCTGGCCATTAGAATGTTAATCTGTTTAAAGCCAATCACACTCCTGCCCGAAGAGGGGGAGTACAATCACACACTTTCTCCCACACACACACACACACACACATTCATTAACATTCAGCCCAAAAACATACACACAATAGGTCATTTGCAGACCCAAAACATACATACACCACCCCCTCAACCCAAAACACATACACACACCCAGAAGAAATATTTATTGCTTCTAGCCAATGGAATTTTCATTTAAGTTGAATTTACTCTACAGTTCAAAAGTTTTGGGTCTGTAAGCGTTTTTAATGGGTTTGAAAGAAGTCTCTTGCTCATCAAGGCTGCATTTATGTCAACAAAAATACAGTGCAAACAGTTCAATAGTAAAATGTCATTACAACAGTTTTCTGTTCATACACTGTATTTTAAATTGCAATTTAATTCCTGTAATGGCAAAGCTTAATTCTGAGCAACCATTACTCCAATATACTGATTTGGTGTTCGTGAAACATTTGTTTATCACAACTGAAAAAGGCCATTATTGTTTAAAAAATATGAACACTATTATAATTTTTTTTCAGGATACTCTGATGAACAAACCATCTTAAAAACAGCATTTATTTTTCATTATTTTAAAATGTAACATTACAAATGTCTTTACTGTCACTTTTGATTAACTTACTGCATCCTTGATAGATAAAAGTATTAATTTCTTTCAAATAAAATAAATTTGAAAGGTAGGAAAAACTCCTAAAGTTCCTTTGAATGAAAATTAAAAGAGACAGTTGTGAAATAATAATTTTGTATTTATTTATTTATCATACTGGAAGATTATACTGGACTTTTGATTGAAGGAATTGTTATCTTGGCACAACTAAGCAAATTCATGAGTTATGTGAAATTCCTAGGGTATTTTTCTCCATATGAAAAAATAATAAAAAATAGTCTCCATTTTCTTCCTACTTAATATCATTGCTGTTTAGAAAAAACAACAACTGATATATATATATATATATA
>NW_015505606.1:497127-503351 GCF_001515645.1 Sinocyclocheilus grahami | reverse complement strand
TATATATATAAAAGAAATATTGGATAACGTGTGTTGAATGAATAGATGTTAATTATCTTTCAGTCCTCATCATTGTGCAGTTCCCAAATGCACATTATTAAAATGTTTTAATGATTCCAGAGATTGGTGATGTGGATATCAGCTCTTCATTTACCACAAACTTACCCACTTTAACAAAAGATGAAACAAAATAGCAAAGAGTATATTTTGACTGTATGCGGGTGACCTTGTCCTCTGGCTGCACTTCTGAACTGTCATCAAAGCTGATCCCTCTTTGTCTCAGCCTTGCACAAATCTCATACATATAACTCTATACTCTCATATCCCGAGACGTTCTTACTAAAAAGTAAACTTGTAGTAAAATAAATGGAACTTAGTCTGCAGTACTGCATTTAAAAAGTAAATTTACAGGTGAATTTGTAGTATAATAGATGTAACATAATAGGCAATACTGCACCTAAAAAGTAAACTTGTAGTAAAATAGCTATAATTGGCAATACTTTAATTGTTTTAGACAGTTTTGCTGAATATACTCTATTTTAATCAAATCGGCAATACTGTCCAAAAAGTAGTGCTGTCAAATGATTAATCACGATTAATCGCATACAAAATAAGTTTTTGTTTGCATAATACATGTGTGTTCTGTGTATATTATGTATACATAAATACACACACATACAGTATATATTTTGAAAACATTTACATGTATTTACATGTCTATATTTATATCCATATAATTTATTATAAATATATTTAATATTTAAACATTTTTCTGAAATATATACATGCATGTGTGTATTTATATATACATAATAAATAGACACAGCACTCATATATTATGTAAACAAAAACGCTTATTTTGGATGTGATTAATCGCTATTAATTGTTTGACAGCACTACTAAAAAGTGGTAAAACAGTTCTAAAAGGTAAAGTTACTTAATCAAAATTCTATCATGAAGAAAATAAGGCAACTAATGCAGTGTTGTTCATTAGAATACATAGGTAAGGATGGTGTATGTGTGTAAAGAGGATATTTGGGTTGTAAAGGGGGATTGTGGGATGAAAGCAGGGCACGCGTGCTTAAACCTCTGCGCTGTTAGAACAATCGTTCTCCTCTCCATCTCGACCCGCTTTTCAGATTAAGTTTATTGCACAAATTCCACATCAGCTTACAGCACAACGTCCGATCTAACGTCTTCAAAACACACTCCTGCTAAACCTAGTTTAAATTAGAATTCATACAGACAAATCCAAACCAACATTAGAAAAGAAAACCATTTTACTTTTATCTTTGAGGATATGATAAAAGTTAGTTTTTGTGAGATTTTACAAATGTCTGGAGACATCTTTTAGCAACTGTGTCCCTGGAGGATAGTTAGAATGTTCCTAAAGTTAGAAACACACAAAGAGGCATGGTGTGAGAGGGTTTCATTCCAGTAAATTGTCCTGTTTTGTGTGTAAATGAGTGCTCAGGCCCAGCTGACACAACACTGAACATTCTGAGATAACATAAGCCTTCTCTTCTTCCTCCATTCACTTTCACAAAGCCATCTAGCGGTGTACAAAGCTACTCACTTTTCAAGTTCCAGTTATTGAGTTCAAAAGTTTCTCCATAATCACCTAAATAACATGAATAGTCTTTTTCTTCTCAAACATTACCTCTGCATAGGACACATACAGTAAATATTTAAACATGGCTGGGAATACATTAGAAAGCACCATTTAAAACGACAGATCAGCCAAAAATTTCAACTCTGTCATCATTTACAATGTTTTTTTATTGGTCTTGTGAAGTATTCTAATTTGTTGAGATAGTGAATTGGTGGGTTTTTGTTAAATGTGAGCCAAATCATCACAATTAAAAGAACCAAAGACTTAAACTACTTCAGTCTGTGTGCATTGAATTTATTTAATACACGAGTTTCACGATTTGAGTTGAATTACTGAAATAAATGAACTTTTCCATGATATTATAATTTATTGAGATGCACCTGTATATATATATAGCGGAAGTCAACGGCAACCAAAACTGTTATCTTTTATAAACCAATAACTTTTTATTTTATTTTACAAAAGTCATACAAGTCTGAAATGACATGACTGTGAGCAAATCATGAAATAAATATACTTTTAAGTTCATTTCAATATTAACATGGCAAAACAAGGTGCCACATTAGTTTTTAAGCATAAATCTAGTTTAATGAAACATCATAATTTATGAAAATAGTTTTCATTTGTTTAGATAATACAACTTGTATTTCAAGTGTTTTCAAGGTAAAAATAAACCAACACACCAGTCTTTCATCGTGACATTTACCACAATCTTCATTGCCACGTGACTTTATTGACCTTGTATTTTGTGCATTTATACAATACCACTTTACAGTTTTTGCAGTCCAGCAAACTGGTCTTTCATTCTCTAGTTTCAGTTGTTGCTTGTTACAAAGTAACTAGATTTTAGCAACAGTGTGGCAGGTTCTAGCAATGCTTGTCAGCAGTTTCCATTAGATACTGTTTTCGGTTCTTGGCACTAAAAGTTTCTTCTTGTGCCATAAAAATACCTCAGCCATGACTTTTTTTATTTTTTTATTCTTTCACTGTGTTGATCACTTGTTGCTAAGCGTCTGCTAATTTCAGCAGCAATCGTATTTATAATCATTCTGAACACTGATCATCATGGATATACTGTACTTCTGGCAGCCAAGTCAAACGTCACAATGGTCACATTAGGGTTCAGAGGCCAAACCAGCAGCAAACTCCACCAACGTACGTGTAGGTCTTCCAGACATTCCTTTTCTCAGGTATGGAACTTCATCCTTATTGGTCATGACGCCGGCAATGTCGAGATGAGCCCAATGATCAGCGGTCACAAACTCTCTCAGGAAGGCTGCGGCAGTGCAGGCGCCACCTGAACTGTGAGGTCACAGACCAGTTCAATGTTATGGCAACCAAAATCAAGCACAGTAATTACTACGGATTACAGAAAAAATACACTGCTGTCCAAAAGTTTGGAGTTGGTAAGAATTTTAAATGTTTTGAAAGAAGTCTCTTATGCTCACAAAGACAGCATTTATTTGATCAAAAATAAGGTAAAAACAGTAATGTTGAAAAATAATTGTATTCTACTAGGGATGCACCGATGTATCAGCCGCCGATATTTATCGGCCGATTTTTTATTATTTTAAAGCCATCGGCATATCGGAAATAGCATGAAAAGGGCCAATACTGATGGTTTATTAATTAACTGCATGGAGACAACGAGTTGCATGTCTGTTGCATAATTCAACATTTATCTCTGGGAAAAATAATTAAATACTTGCCAAAACAAAATAAAATCTGTACAAAATATAGTTTGTCAGACGGCATAGTACGGCCATAAGCAAACATGACTTCGCAAACGTGTAAATTCATCATCGGGAAGTCACAATGGCAATGCACCGGCGTTAGAGTTTATCCAAGGATATGTCACGAACCGCCAAGCATTAAGCCTACATTTAAGTCAAAATGAAATGCAGGTAATATGCAGCTTTTTGTTTGAAACCAGTGTAGAACACGGATTCACACAAGGTCACATCACACACCTGCAGCATTTCTGTGAACAGACAAAACAGGGGCCTACAGTCTGTGCCGTTCAGTGTGACCAGCGCCTCACTGCTGATATAGCCTATATGTGAAGGATGATGTTTTACATCGATAATGCGAGTGAAGAACGAAGCCTATAGTTTACATAATAAATAATAGGTTAGCATCCGGATACTTTGTAAATATGGAAACATTTGGATACGTGCAGAATGAGAGAGGTAGGCTTCAGTTTCATTTTTAAATTAATTTGTTTTGGCTTGACACTTATATTTAGCCTAAATACAACTTTAGAGGATTTGCTGTGGAGACAAGGGAACTAAAATAGCCTAATTGTGTTTGTAATTTTGCTTTTATTTACCATTATTTTAGCCTACATTATTTCTGAATGTAATAATAAAATGCAACATACAGCCTACTAATTTAGGCTGTTTTTTTCCTCTCAAAACTCTTACAGGAGTAGCGTTTTTTTTTTTTATCCATGCTGAAACATTTTTAAATGTCTTGAAAAAAAATTATTTGACAGTTCTTTGACATTGCGTTGAAAGTTTCTTCTTTTGTTTAATACATTTGGTCTTTGGTAAATCTAGAAAAGATTATGCTGTATTGGCTATGACTAAGAGAGATCATTCAAGACTCTCTTCATGATTTTTTTTCTTTTTGAGTAAATTAAACGCTGTACTTAATTTTTATTATTATTATAATTGGCAAAGAAAAAGTTTTAAAAATAATATTAGTAACCTGTATGTTTTCTACTCAAACGGGTTTCACAGAGGAACGCAGGAACAGAAACGTTCAAATACCGATTCTGCTCGGAGCGAACCAATCTTTTCTTTAAAGCCCTGCTTTATGCAATTGACCAATATCGGTATCGGAATTGACCAATAGTTATTTGTTAAAATCGGTATCGGCCAAAAATAATTCTGTCGTTGCATCCCTCCCTATATTCTACTAATGTAGAATACGGCTGCCACACTTTTCAGTTTCACATGATCCTTCAGAAATCATTCTAATATGGTAAAATGGTGCTCAAGCAACATTTTTGTATTATGATCACATTTGAAAACGGTTGTGATGCTTAAATATTTTGTGATGCATTTCCATTTTAAGGAATGTTCAATGAATAGAAAATCTGAAATATAACTTTAAATCTCTCTTTTTTTAATCAATTTAGTGCATCCTTGGAATGAAGACCCTTATAAAATGGTTTGCGAACAGATTTCTCTTTCTGGTATAGACATTTTTGTTTCTACTGAAACAGGAAGTTGGGGTGAAACATACTGAAGAGTTTCAGTGCAGCCAAAATTCCATTTGGTTAGAGTATTTACTGCATTTGATATGAATTATATATATATATATATATATATATATATATATATTTTGCATTTTATATGATTAATATATATATATATATATATATATATATATATATATATATATATTTTATTTTATTTACATCAAAAACAAAGTATTCAGATTATGGGTTACATTTTGTAAAAACTGAGAATACTATCAGGATTAAATTTTGTTTCATTTAAAATTAAATAAATTAGTATTTTGACATGTTTCATAATAAATTAGTATTTTGACATAACGCTATATATTTAGCGCTGCATAGTTCCTGGTTCTGTTGACACGTTGACTCACGTGAGCCGCCTGCTGTTGCGTGCGCAAATAACACCCATCTACAATTATTAACACCCATATACACGCTACTACAGTAAATTTATTACGATGCTTCCTGGTGCGAAAAACGTTTTCATGTCTGGAAATTTCACAGATATTTTGTTTTCAAAGAGGATAAATGAAATAATATAGTTGTACAGCATAAGCTATGCATGAAGACTCTTGCTTTAACAAAGGCTACTCAACCAACTTGAACATTTGCAGGTACAAGTCCCACTAGAATGGAAATAATCATGTTAGCTAAAATTTTGTGTTTGTTAGTGATTTAAAATTCCGTGGTGTGCATGACTGCAGTTGTAAGTTTTCTAGTGGAAAATGAGCCTGAAAATGTAGAAATTAACATGAGAGTCCCCACACCCCGGATCAGTCGATGAAATACAGAAAGATAGCATTTCACATGCAGGCTTATTTTTAAATAGACTAATATGTATATGGTGTATGGTGTATATACAGTGGGTACGGAAAGTATTCAGACCCCCTTACATTTTTCACTCTTTGTTATATTGCAGCCATTTGCTAAAATCATTTAAGTTAATTTTTTTTCCTCATTAATGTACACACAGCACCCCATATTGACAGAAAAACACAGAATTGTTGACATTATCTGTAAAAATGTCAACAATTCTGTGTTTTTCTGTCAATATGGGGTGCTGTGTGTACATTAATGAGGAAAAAAAATGAACTTAAATGATTTTCGCAAATGGCTGCAATATAACAAAGAGTGAGAAATTTAAGAGGGTCTAAATACTTTCCGTACCCACTGTATGTGTGTGTATGTACAGTGCCGTGAAAAGGTTTCAACCACGGTCAGAGCCATTATCCACAAATGGAGAAAACTTGAAACAATGGTGAACCTTCCCAGAAGTGGCCGGCCTACCAAGAGTGCAACGACGACTCATCCAGGAGGTCATAAAAGAACCCAGAACAACATCTAAAGAACTGCAGGCCTCACTTGCCT
>NW_015505606.1:493091-496992 GCF_001515645.1 Sinocyclocheilus grahami | reverse complement strand
TTACATCTGGCGTAAAACCAACACAGCATTTCATAAAAAGATCATACCAAGAGTCATACATGGTGGTGGTAGTGTAATGGTCTCAGGCTGCTTTGCAGCTTCAGGACCTGGGTGACTTGCCATAACTGATGGAACCATGAATTCTGCTCTCTATCAGAAAATCCTGAAGGAAAATGTACGTATTGTGACCTCAAGCTCAAGCGCACTGGGTTTATGCAGCAGGACAATGATCCAAAATACACCAGTAAGTCCACCTTTGAATGGCTCAAGAAAAACAAAATTAAGGTTTTGGAGTGGCCAAGTCAAAGTCCAGACTTAAATCCGATTGAGATGCTGTGGCATGACCTTAAATAGTCCATTCATGCTCAAAAACCCTCCAATGTGGCTAAATGAAAACAATTCTGCAAAGAAGAGTCGGCCAAAATTCCTGTGAAAGACTCATCGCCATTTATCGCAAACGCTTGATTGCAGTTGTTGCGGCAAGGGGTGGCACAACCAGTTATTAGATTTAGGGGGCAATTACTTTTTCACGTAGTGCCAGGCAGGCTTGGACAGCTTTTTTCCCTTAATAAATGAAATCATAATTTCAAAACTGCACTTTGTATTTACTCAGGTTATCTTTGTGTAATATTAAAATTTGTTTGATCTGAATCTTTTAAGTGTGACAAATATGCAAACAATTAAAAAAAAAAACAGGAAAGGGGCAAAAACTTTCACACCACTGTATCTACCCAATAGCCTTTAGTTCACATAACACCATGATCTTCTACTTCCATGACTTTAGTTGAACTAGAGGGTTCAAACATATTAAAGAATGAAACAATGTTTGAAATAGCATATGTGAGTGTTCATATGTACCGGCTATATTTTCCAATGTTGTTCAGATCTGCCAGTGCACTCTCTGTTATTTGTTTGGTGTAATGCTGAAACAGTGGCATCCTCCACACCCTGTCACCAGTAACAATACTTGCCTAGGAGTATACAAAAAACATATGAAGACATTAGTTTCCACAAAGCCTACAATATGATAGAACAATGCCAATGAAGAATGGTATTCAAGTAATTTTGACATTCAGATGAGTGACGTTGCTCATTACCTTATGCAGCCGCTCCCACAGCCAATCGGAGTTAGTAAACACGCCCGCAGCAGCAGAACCTAAGGCCACATCAATGGCACCTGCCAGAGGAACAAAGGCAGAGAGAAACCATTAATATGAGTCTGTTTATTTGAAAGCATCAATGCAGCTTGTGTGTTGGTACCTGTTAGTGTAGCCGCATTGATTATTGCTCTTGGCTTGAAGCTGTGAGCATAACACAGAGCATCAGCCAAAATCAGCCTGCCCTCCGCATCAGTGTTGTCAATCTACCAAAGAATAAACAATGTTCTATCTCACTTTTATTTCTTACTGAGAATAGCTATTTGTCAGAGTCTATGGGCATTTGAGCAGAACCACCATCAAATTCAAGACAATTTTTTTTTTAGGCTAATTATTACTTTATTACTTAATATTTATTAATTTCTCTGCTCTCTGATGGCATTTCATTTTATAGTTTATAAAATAAAAAAATTAGGCTAACTATGCCAATATATTATTTATATCATCACATAATAAATGTACTGTTTATGGACGTTAAGATTTTTTTTTTTATCGAAATACTTTTATTCAGCAAGGACAGTAAACACCTTTAAATCTTTACAGATATGTTATTAAATAAATACTATTCTTTTAAACTTTAAGCAAAGATGTTTCACAATTTCCTCAAGCATTAACCAGCACAACTGTTGTTAACTGTTGATAATTAAAAAAAAATTCTTGAGCAGCAAATCAGTATATTAGGAATGATTTCTGAAGGATCAATTCTAATTTTACAAAATTCAACTTTGCCATAGCAGGAATAAGTTATATTTCATTAAAAAAAAAATGTAAAAGTTATTTTAAACTGATGATATTGATATTTCACAATATTACAGTTTGCTGTATTTTTGATCAAAATTAAGAGGTAGCATGCTTAATATGATTCGATATATTAGACAAACATATGACAGTAAAGTTTCTGTAATATTTAAATCTTACTTCACTTCAGCATTAACTTAATATTGTAGTTTTGTTTAAAGCATGTTTTAGTTTCAGTTTGATAGAGAAAACAATATTTGTCGGACACCCTTTTAAAGACCCCTGGAAAAACTCAGGATAACTTTTTTTTTTTTATAGTAATAATAGCATGCTTAATATGATTCGATATATTAGACAAACATATGACAGTAAAGTTTCTGTAATATTTAAATCTTACTTCACTTCAGCATTAACTTAATATTGTAGTTTTGTTTAAAGCATGTTTTAGTTTCAGTTTGATAGAGAAAACAATATTTGTCGGACCCCCTTTTAAAGACCCCTGGAAAAACTCAGGATAACTTTTTTTTTTTTTATAGTAATAACATTTGATGCAGATGTCAAACAGTAATACATGCTCTCTGTGTGCATATCGGTACAATATGTGCAAGAGGAGAATACCTGAATGGTTTTGCCATTTTTGGCACGGACAACATCACCCGGTTTGTTTGCTTTTCCACTAGGCATGTTTTCACAGAGTGGTGCCAAACCTGAAATAAGAAACATGAGGTTAGTTTGTGTGCCAACGGTTGCAGTGGACAGTGTCTAGTGCAGTGGACAGACCGATGATATTGATGGGGAGTTTCAATGCTGCTGCCGTCACGATAGCAGAACACACAGTGGCTGCTCCACCCATATCTGCTCTCATGGCATCCATGCCTGAAGAAGGCTTCAGAGAAATTCCACCACTAGAATGAGATGGACAAACTCATTATTTGCTTCAAATTCACAACTACTGTGTTTTTAGGTTCTGATGTAGTTACCTGTCAAAGGTGATTCCTTTTCCCACCAGCACAAGAGGAGGTTGTGCGGAGTCTAAACTGCCTTTGTAATGCAGCTCAAGAAAGATAGGGGGCTCCTCTGAGCCTTTAGACACGCTTAGAAAAGCCCCCATTTGCTCACTCTCAATCCAAGACTGAGGCCTTAAAAATGAGAAAGAAACAAACACAGAAAAGTGCTAATGTTGCTTTATCATTAATGGAAAGGATGACAGACTCTAATGAATTAACTTTGACACTACCTCTTGTGGACAGCCACTTTGTGAGCAAAGGGTGAGAGTTTCTGTTCTATCGTGTTTGCGAACACTGTGGGAGTGATGTAATTGGCTGGAGCTTCCATTAGTTGTCTGGCCAGGTTCTGCCCATCCCCATACGAAACACCTTTCTGCCATGCTGCTGAATCCACACTGCAAAGAAACAGGAAAGAAGATGAGCCAGAATTCTTGGGATGAATGTAAGGGGCGCCATGCTTGTGGCTTTATTACAAATCATGCAATACATTTCCTAAGAATACATGAATATTTAAAGATCTGTGTTTTATATACCTCCCATATGGTTGGGTCGTGACAAGGACCTTCTTCTTGGTTTTGAGCTCATCATACTCAAAAAGCCCGAGCACAGCGCCCTCTGCTGCTGACTGCCCATCTCCACAAGGGTCCACCTCGACATGAGCTACCTCCAGATCCTGAAGCTGCCTGCAGCCCACTGTACAAACAACTGTGTTCTCAATTTTCAATACATGTATTGTGAAAAACACAAACTACTTGAATGAAACTCACACATACAGGTGCATCTCAATAAATTAGAATGTCGTGGAAAAGTTAATTTTATTTCAGTAATTAAAACTCAAATTGTGAAACTTGTGTATTAAATAAATTCAATGCACACAGACTGAAGTAGTTTAAGTCTTTGGTTCTTTTAATTGTGAAGATTTTGGCTCACATTTAACAAAAACCCACCAATTCACTATCTCAACAAATTAGAATACTTCATAAGACCAATAAAAAAAAA
>NW_015505606.1:492031-492537 GCF_001515645.1 Sinocyclocheilus grahami | reverse complement strand
TTTTTAGTGAATTGTTGGCCTTCTGGAAAGTATGTTCATTTACTGTACATGTACTCAATACTTGGTAGGGGGTCCTTTTGCTTTAATTACTGCCTCAATTTGGCGTGGTGATCAGTTGATCAGTTTGTGGCACTGCTGAGGTGGTATGGAAGCCCAGGTTTCTTTGACAGTGGCCTTCAGCTCATCTTGGTCTCTTGGTCTCTTGTTTCTCATTTTACTCTTGACAATACCCCATAGATTCTCAATGGGGTTCAGGTCTGGTGAGTTTGCTGGCCAGTCAAGCACATGGTCATTTAACCAAATTTTGGTGCTTTTGGCAGTGTGGGCAGGTGCCAAATCCTGCTTGAAAATGAAATCAGCATCTTCAAAAAGCTGGTCAGCAGAAGGAAGCATGAAGTGCTCCAAAATTTCTTGGTAAACGGGTGCAGTGACGTTGGTTTTCAAAAAACACAATGGACCAACACCAGCAGATGACATTGCACCCCAAATCATCACAGACTGTGGAA
>NW_015505606.1:484116-491796 GCF_001515645.1 Sinocyclocheilus grahami | reverse complement strand
TCTGTGTGTGGTGGTTCTTGATGCCTTGACCCCAGCCTCAGTCCATTCCTTGTGACGTTCACTCAAATTCTTGAATCGATTGTGCTTGACAATCCTCATTAGGCTGCGGTTCTCTCGGTTGGTTGTGCATCTTTTTTTCCCCCACTTTTTCCTTCCACTCAACTTTCTGTTAACATGCTTGGATACAGCACTCTGAGAACAGCCAGCTTCTTTGGCAATGAATGTTTGTGACTTAACCTCCTTGTGAAGGGTGTCAATGTGTCTTCTGGACAACTGTCAGATCAGCAGTCTTCCCCATGATTGTGTAGCCTAGTGAACCAAACTGAGAGACCATTTTGAAGGCTCGGGAAACCTTTGCAGGTGTTTTGAGTTGATTAGCTGATTGGCATGTCACCATATTCTAATTTGTTGAGATAGTGAATTGGTGGGTTTTTGTTAAATGTGAGCCAAAATCATCACAATTAAAAGAACCAAAGACTTAAACTACTTCAGTCTGTGTGCATTGAATTTATTTAATACACGAGTTTCACAATTTGAGTTGAATTACTGAAATTAACTTTTCCACGACATTCTAATTTATTGAGATGCACCTGTATGTATTTTTCTGAAATCCACAAGATTACAATTACATTATGCATTACAGTAAGATTGTTTTTCTTTTTACGTAGAAAGACCCTTCAGAACTCATTCATTCTTAATTTTATTTATGCAAAATCTAATTTCTTTAGAAAGTTTTTGGACAGCAAGATTTTTTATGTTTTTATAAAGAATTATCTTCTGCTCACCAAGCCTGCATTTAATTGATGCAAAAGCAGTGAAGATTGTTTTTCTTTTTACGTAGAAAGACCCTTCAGAACTCATTCATTCTTAATTTTATTTATGCAAAATCTAATTTCTTTAGAAAGTTTTTGGACAGCAAGATTTTTTATGTTTTATAAAGAATTATCTTCTGCTCACCAAGCCTGCATTTAATTGATGCAAAAGCAGTAATATTGTGGATTATTTTTAACATTTAACATAACTGCTTTCTATTTGAATATATTTTAAAATGTAATTTATTCCTGTGATTTCAAAGCTGTATTTTAGCACCATCACTCCAGTCACATGATCCTTCCGAAATCATTCTGATTTGCTGCTCAAAAACATGTAGTATTATTATTATGTTGAAAACAGCGGAGTAGATTTTTTTTTTTTTTTTAGGTTTCTTTTGATGAATAGAAGCTTCAGAAGAACAGTATTTATCTGAAATAGAAATCTTTTGTAACATTATAAATATCTTTATCATCTCTTTTGATTAATTTAATGCATCCTTGCTAAATAAAAGTATTAATTTTATAATGAATATATAATAATAATAAATATGATGAATTAAATATCCTGACTCCAAGCTTTCGAATGGTATAGTGTACAATGTTACAAAAGCTTTTTATTTTAGATAAATGTTGATCTTTCTATTCAACAAAGAATAATGAAAAAAAATAAAAATTTACTCCGCTGTTTTAAATATTGATAATAATAAAAAATGTTTCTTGAACAGCAAATCAGTATATGTGACCCTGGACCACAAAACCTGTCATAAGTAGCACGAGTATATTTGTAGCAATAGCCAAAAATACATTGTATGGGTCAAAATTATAGATTTTTAATGCCAAAAATCATTAGGATATTAAGTAAAGATCATGTTCCATAAAGATATTTAGTAAATTACCTACTGTAAATATATCAACTTAATTATTGATTGGTAATTATGCATTGCTAAGAACTTCATTTGAACAAATAAAGGTGATTTTCTCTATTTTGATTTTTTTTGCACCCTCAGATTCCAGATTTTGAAATAGTTGCATCTCAGCCTAATATTGTCCTATCCTAACAAACCATACAAAAAATGGAAAGCTTATTTATTCAGCTTTCAGATGATGCATAAATCTGAAGGGTCTGAAAATGGACCCTTATAACTGGTTTTGTGGTGCAGGGTCACATATCAGAATGATTTCTGAAGGACCATGTGACACTGAAGACTGGAGTAATGATGCTGGAAAATTTAGCATTGTCATCACAGGAAAAAATTACATTTTAAAAATATATTCAAATAGAAAGCAGTTATTTTAAATAATAAAAAATATTTCATAATATTACTGCTTTTGCTGTATTTTGGATTAAAAAATGTAAGAGCATTCTTTAAAAAAACATAAATCGTACTGTCCAAAAATGTTTGACTGGTAGTGTATTACTCCGACATGTTCTTAAGTTTTTTTCAGATTAACCTGAACACAATTGTGTAATTTACCTGACACAGCTGCACGGATGTTTTCCTTACAGTTGTTCCAGTTTTCTTTTCCACACACACCTGTGCCACTCTTACCGAGACCAACCACAACTGCACTAGCGAAATCCTTCACAAAAAAAGGACTTTTGTAAGAATTCACTGATATATTAATCTTGCCATCAAGCATCTTAAGGGCAGCCAAGATCACGTAGGGCTGAGTTCACACCTGATGTAAACCATAGAAGATCCTGCTCTTGCCTTTTTTCAGGGGAGGTCCAGATCTACAGAACAGAGAGGAGGAATGAAAGAACGGATGGTGCAAAAAAACAACAACGAAGAGACGGATGCAAATGTCAAATTAGTGACTTACATCGACAGCATTTCTGACAGTTTTCCTGAGATCGACCTGTCAAATACCGCTGCAGCCTCCGTGAGATGTATCCCATCATTGTCTGACTGTTTCTCATACACTCCAAGAACTAAACCCTAAATAAACTCATTCATACATAACAATAAAAACAACACGAGTGGCTTGTCACTGTCAGTGGCCTTTATGTACTGAGAGACATTCAGCGAATTATGAAACTTACTTTTCTTGTACTGAACGCGGTATTAGACTTCGAAAAAAGTCTACAGTTGTGTTTTCGGGTTGCAGTAAGCAACACCCTTCTGAATGGAATTAACATTGTCTCTAAATGTATAAAAACAGACTCAACTGTGCTGCAGGAGATAAATCTGAGAAAGCCTTACACGTGACATTACAAGGTTGAAAATCTCACAGGCGCAGCTACTGACGTCAACAAAAGACGACATTTTATTCCAAAATAAAAGTCATAAAAATCATTTAAAGTCATAAAATTTAAGCTGCTTTGCCATCTGTATTTAAAAATAAAACATCTCTGTAAGGACGAGATAATCTTATGTTTAATTAAATTCAACCAACTTTATTTCTATTTAACATGAAATCGAAACAATAACAACAATCTGTATGTTGTATTAGTTCATATTATAAACAATTTAAGAAAGTAAAAGCCAGCATGCTTAGTTCTAACTTTTACATATTTTCATCTTAAATGATCAAACAAGACACTTAAATGAAATGTTAAAAAAATATGGAATTGTGTTTACATTTGACAGTTCAATGGTTAATATCTGCAAACTACCTGAGTACTGGTTTGTTGGCTCCTTAGGCAATTTTAAATGTGTTATTACATATTCATTTTGCAATTAAAAACCGTCTGATTAGTCTCATCAACCATTGTATTTTACTCCACTTCACTGTACCTTTTAATACTAGGCAATTAAAGTAGCCTATGCTTGCTGAAATAAAATCATGTACAAAATTATGCAAATAGTGCACGAAGTATAGGCATAGCGCACCAGAATTTAACTTTTCAAGAAGTGCGCTCATTCTTTGCACATTATTTTGTAAGTGAATTAAAGTGGCCCAACATACTGCGCATGACTTCGACTGCTCGTGTGAAGTAGGCTTGGCCTAAATGTTTTCATCCTGTTCGAAACCGAACAAGTAGATGGCGGTAATGCTCTTTTAAGAATGCGAACCGCCAATCAGCTCAAAGATCCTGCGCACACTCCAGTCCAGTAGGTGGCGGTAAATGCACCTTTAAGTTGGTTTGCCAACCACCAATACAATTTAAAGAAGAAGAAGAAGAAAGATAAGCTCAAAGAAACACAAACTGGGTTTTTTGGCATGGGAGCTGAACACGCAGCAGCCAGAAATACAGCTTGGGTGAGCCCGAAATAAAATTAACAATTAAAAAATAAATAAATAAAATATGAATAGAGGCGGGACTATCATCCATGTATGATTAGAAACAGTTGGTGGCGGTATGTGCCTATGGTGCGGAACATGGCAAAAAATTCCGAAGAAGAAACCGAAATTGATCTCGAACGGCCGCCGACCGAAGGTAAAAGAAGCTGATAATGTATGTATTGTTACGACCACCGAGTAAACACGCATTTTAAAGGTGTGCAGATTTTGCGGCGTTCGGGAGGAGCCTCCGCTACGCCTCGCTTGTCACTATGCCCGCTGACCCACATTCGCGAGACCGCTCGCTCGAGGAAGTGCGCGCATGAAATTCAGCATTGCATCTCTAGTTATTGCGCCGATTATTCAACGCAGCGCTGCATTGTGATCTCGGGGCCAAGGAGCTTATATCTGACAGGCACCTGTGTGAGTGTGTTTCTCTGTAGGTACCACATTTATTTATGTTGATAAATTCGGTAGTTCCGCTGCTGTGCAGGAGGTAACCCCAGAGAGAGTGTAAGATTTTGTAACAAGTATTTAAAAGTAGTACTATCTCTAAGTTTAGATGTAGCTGTTTGTGCACTGACGTGACATTTCGTTTTTCTTTGACATGCTCGTTTGGTTCAGTTAGGATGTTTTCTCACAACGTCAGTGTCCTTGTTTGGAGGATTTGACTGATGTAAATGAATGATCGGTATGTTTGTTACTACAGCTGTTGTGGTTGCAATATCCATGTAATTATTTGGTTGAAGTGGAATGATGAGCATAATGTTTGAGGGTTGAGATGCCTTTCTAACTTGCATCCTTTGAAATGCACTTCATTAGAGGCTTTTAAATTCGGTAATGGTTTGGTGTGATGCAGAGTTAGTGTTAGACTTTTTTAACCAGCAAGTGAAAATGTAGTAAAAGTTTGAATATATCCTATATCTTTTGTAAAGAAAACAATTTTTGTTGAGTAAGCGGTCATGTGGCCCCGAACTCTGTGTGTCCATCAATTAACATTTCACCTCTGACTGTAGCAAGAACAGAGTCAAACTAAATTAAACTACACTATTAATTCACCGTTTAATTCATCTATTGTTTTGTGTCCACAGGCTTTCACATTGGCAGGTCCTCTTCACCAATGTCTTCCCAATGCATCAGGTTTTTTAACCCCAGACTGATCCATGAGACAGCATTATCATGAGCTCCAGAGACAGGTAGAGCTCAAACCAAATTCACACAACAATACGCACACACTATTGCTCAAAAGATCAGGTTCAGCAAGATTTTTTAATGTTTTGTTTTGTAAAAAGACTCAAAACGTTCTTAGCAATGCTGATTTTGTGATTTAGAGTACAGTAAAAACAGTAATATTATTGCATTTTAAAATAACTTTTCTATTGTAATATATTTTCAAATCTAATTTATTCCTGTGATAGCGAAGCTGAATGGTCAGCAGCCATTTCTCCAGTCTTCAGTGTCACATGATCCTTCAGAAATCATTCTAATATGCTGAATGTTTGTACAAGAAACATTTCATATCAATAGTTAAAAATGATGTTTTTGCTGGAATAATACTTTTGTGGAATCCGTGATACTGTTTTCATGATTCTTCGATGACTAGAAAGTTCAAAAGAACAGCATTTAAATTACAATAGGAATCTCTCATTTCTGTAATGTTATAGATTTCTTTATTGTCATATTTGGTCAATTTAATGCATCCTTGTTGAATTAAGGTATTAATTCTTTCCCCAAACATTTAAATGGTACTTCAAAAATAATTTAGGTGCTTTAGTAGCACAACAGTAAATGTAGTTAGATATAATTAATGTATGAATTCATGCATGCATATATCAACAACCTGCTTATTAAAATGTAATTACAATTTTATATTCACCCATGCATTTTCAGTGTTCCACTTTCTGCATTTACATATTAAAGAAAGTACAGTAGGAGTTTGTCGTCAGTCTTAGTCTATTTTTAGAAGGACATCGCTTCTCTGTTTCTTTCTCTCTGTAGTAATATGCAAAAAAACAACAAAGAATTTTATGACATAGACATGTAACTGTATTACAGAAAATAAAAAATGGTTTTCCATCACACAGAGAATAAATGCGTGTCCTATTTTAGGGATGATGGTAGTGTTTTTGATGGGCTGATGGGGGAAGATGAGAAAGTTAAGGTGAAACGGGGAGTTAAATTGCTGATTTTAGTTGTTCTGAAATGAACAATTAAATATTAACTTATGAAATATTATTGTAATAGAAATGGGTATAAACAGAGATCACATATTCGTGATAATGAAATGGTCCCAACTTGTAAAATACAACAAGAATGTTTGTTTTACTTGTAGACATGAGTATTTATTTGTATGTGAAAACTAGAGCCCGGCCGATATTATCGGCCGATATGAGCCTGTCGCCGATATATCGGTATCGGTGAATATGCCGCCAGTATGAATTTTTTTTTTTACAGAACATATAATGCAGATAAAAGGCTTGAAATGGTGTAATTACTTAGTTTGTCCAGCAGAGCGTTGCTACTGGCGACCTGGATGAAACGCTTTAATGCTTAAGTCTATGGAAAACCATTGAAACTTTGAACGGTCATATCTCCATAACAGCTTGGCGAATCCGCACCAAATTCGGGGGATCCCTTCAGCTCGAGGAACCCTCTCGAACACGAATCGAGTGTACGTCTCGAGGCCCTCTTTCGAATGAGACCACCCCCGCGACGATAGCCCCCGGGGTTTGGGAGTTACGGGTGGTTAAATTCGCGGCACGGCGCCGACCGATCTAGCGATCCCGGGGGGCTACCGACTCGCGGAGGGTGGCGTTCGAGAGGGCTCCTCGAGCTGAAGGGATCCCCCGAATTTGGTGAAGATCCGCCGGCGCGTTCGCGAGATGGTGACACCAGTCAACACTTTCACTTCAGTAAGGAGGTCTCTTGATCAGGCATCAGGCAAGCGTTGTCTTATTCGACCGTAAGTGCCCTGCGAAGTGGACTTCACATGATATTCCGCCATGATTCCAGTTCCAAGGGAATGTACATGTTACATTTAAAGGGCATTAAAGTGTGCAAGACGTGAATTTATATTGTATTTATTTACAGAGGTAGCAGAGAGCAGGGCACAAAGTAACACTTTTTGACTTTCTCAGTTTGTGTAAATTCACATGGGGTTCAGAAAATATATATTTTTTTATCCACAGTAATTTTACACTTGTCTAGTACAAATATGTCGCTTTGTTTCATAATTACAGTGTATACGTTTTTCTTTATTTACCCTCAAAAAATGGAAGTGAAATGTGACAACATGCCCCGTAGGTGGAACACATTGTAACATCTGAGGGGCACGTTGTAACTTGACCATATGACAGCTTAAAATCTTATCTGATCGAATAAAAAAAAATACAAGACAAACTAAAATATTTTGTTAATTTTTATATATATAAATACACACACAGTGGGTACGGAAAGTATTCAGACCCCCTTAAATTTTTCACTCTTTGTTATATTGCAGCCATTTGCTAAAATCATTTTAATCATCAAGTTAAATTTTTTTCCTCATTAATGTACACACAGCACCCCATATTGACAGAAAAACACAGAATTGTTGACATTTTTGCAGATTTATTAAAAAAGAAAAACTGAAATATCACATGGT
>NW_015505606.1:483833-484056 GCF_001515645.1 Sinocyclocheilus grahami | reverse complement strand
GGCCGATATTATCGGCCGATATGAGCCTGTCGCCGATATATCGGTATCGGTGAATATGCCGCCAGTATGAATTTTTTTTTTTACAGAACATATAATGCAGATAAAAGGCTTGAAATGGTGTAATTACTTAGTTTGTCCAGCAGAGCGTTGCTACTGGCGACCTGGATGAAACGCTTTAATGCTTAAGTCTATGGAAAACCATTGAAACTTTGAACGGTCATAT
>NW_015505606.1:483404-483729 GCF_001515645.1 Sinocyclocheilus grahami | reverse complement strand
TTTTTTTTACAGAACATATAATGCAGATAAAATGCTTGAAATGGTGTTAATACTTAGTTTGTCCAGCAGAGCGCGCGCCATTGTTTGCTACTGGCGACCTGGAAGAAAAGCTTAAGTCTATGGAAAACCATTGAAACTTTGAACGGTCATATCTCCATAACAGCTTGGCGAATCCGCACCAAATTCGGGGGATCCCTTCAGCTCGAGGAACCCTCTCGAACACGAATCGAGTGTACGTCTCGAGGCCCTCTTTCGAATGAGACCACCCCCGCGACGATAGCCCCCGGGGTTTGGGAGTTACGGGTGGTTAAATTCGCGGCACGGC
>NW_015505606.1:480386-483360 GCF_001515645.1 Sinocyclocheilus grahami | reverse complement strand
TCGAGAGGGCTCCTCGAGCTGAAGGGATCCCCCGAATTTGGTGAAGATCCGCCGGCGCGTTCGCGAGATGGTGACACCAGTCAACACTTTCACTTCAGTAAGGAGGTCTCTTGATCAGGCATCAGGCAAGCGTTGTCTTATTCGACCGTAAGTGCCCTGCGAAGTGGACTTCACATGATATTCCGCCATGATTCCAGTTCCAAGGGAATGTACATGTTACATTTAAAGGGCATTAAAGTGTGCAAGACGTGAATTTATATTGTATTTATTTACAGAGGTAGCAGAGAGCAGGGCACAAAGTAACACTTTTTGACTTTCTCAGTTTGTGTAAATTCACATGGGGTTCAGAAAATATATATTTTTTTATCCACAGTAATTTTACACTTGTCTAGTACAAATATGTCGCTTTGTTTCATAATTACAGTGTATACGTTTTTCTTTATTTACCCTCAAAAAATGGAAGTGAAATGTGACAACATGCCCCGTAGGTGGAACACATTGTAACATCTGAGGGGCACGTTGTAACTTGACCATATGACAGCTTAAAATCTTATCTGATCGAATAAAAAAAAATACAAGACAAACTAAAATATTTTGTTAATTTTTATATATATAAATACACACACAGTGGGTACGGAAAGTATTCAGACCCCCTTAAATTTTTCACTCTTTGTTATATTGCAGCCATTTGCTAAAATCATTTTAATCATCAAGTTAAATTTTTTTCCTCATTAATGTACACACAGCACCCCATATTGACAGAAAAACACAGAATTGTTGACATTTTTGCAGATTTATTAAAAAAGAAAAACTGAAATATCACATGGTTCTAAGTATTCAGACCCTTTGCTCAGTATTTAGTAGAAGCACCCTTTTGATCTAATACAGCCATGAGTCTTTTTGGGAAAGATGCAACAAGTTTTTCACACCTGGATTTGGGGATCCTCTGCCATTCCTCCTTGCAGATCCTCTCCAGTTCGGTCAGGTTGGATGGTAAACGTTGGTGGACAGCCATTTTTAGGACCCCCCAGAGATGCTCAATTGGGTTTAAGTCAGGGCCCTGGCTGGGCCATTCAAGAACAGTCACAGAGTTGTTGTGAAGCCACTCCGTCGTTATTTTAGCTGTGTGCTTAGGGTAATTGTCTTGTTGGAAGGTAAACCTTCAGCCCAGTCTGAGGTCCTGAGCACTCAGGAGAAGGTTTTCGTCCAGGATATCCCTGTACTTGGCCGCATTCATCTTTCCCTCGATTGCAACCAGTCGTCCTGTCCCTGCAGCTGAAAAACACCCCCACAGCATGATGCTGCCACCACCATGCTTCACTGTTGGGACTGTATTGGACAGGTGATGAGCAGTGCCTGGTTTTCTCCACACATACCGCTTAGAATTAAGGCCAAAAAGTTATATCTTGGTCTCACCATCTTGGAGTCCTTCAGGTGTTTTTTAGCAAACTCCATGCGGGCTTTCATGTGTCTTGCACTGAGGAGAGGCTTCCGTCGGGCCACTCTGCCATAAAGCCCCGACTGGTGGAGGGCTGCAGTGATGGTTGACTTTCTACAACTTTCTCCCATCTCCCAACTGGAAAACCATTGAAACTTTGAACAGCCATATCTCTGTAACGGCGCGGCGAATCAGCACCAAATTCGGGGGATCCCTTCTGCTCGAGGAACCCTCTCGAACACGAATCGAGTGTACGTCTCGAGGCCCTCTTTCGAATGAGACCACCCCCGCGACGATAGCCCCCGGGGTTTGGGAGTTACGGGTGGTTAAATTCGCGGCACGGCGCCGACCGATCTAGCGATCCCGGGGGGCTACCGACTCGCGGAGGGTGGCGTTCGAGAGGGCTCCTCGAGCTGAAGGGATCCCCCGAATTTGGTGAAGATCCGCCGGCGCGTTCGCGAGATGGTGACACCAGTCAACACTTTCCCTTCAGGGTTTCTTGTTCAGGCAGCAGCATTCAAGCGTTGGCTTATTCGATCGTAAGTGCCCTGCGAAGTGGACTTCACATGATATTCCGCCATGATTCCAGTTCCAAGGGAATGTACATGTTACATTTAAAGGGCATTAAAGTGTGCAAGACGTGAATTTATATTGTATTTATTTACAGAGGTAGCAGAGAGCAGGGCACAAAGTAACACTTTTTGACTTTCTCAGTTTGTGTAAATTCACATGGGGTTCAGAAAATATATATTTTTTTATCCACAGTAATTTTACACTTGTCTAGTACAAATATGTCGCTTTGTTTCATAATTACAGTGTATACGTTTTTCTTTATTTACCCTCAAAAAATGGAAGTGAAATGTGACAACATGCCCCGTAGGTGGAACACATTGTAACATCTGAGGGGCACGTTGTAACTTGACCATATGACAGCTTAAAATCTTATCTGATCGAATAAAAAAAAATACAAGACAAACTAAAATATTTTGTTAATTTTTATATATATAAATACACACACAGTGGGTACGGAAAGTATTCAGACCCCCTTAAATTCAAACACAGCTGGACTCAAATGAAGGTGTAGAACCATCTCAAGGATGATCAGAAGAAATGGACAGCACCTGAGTTAAATATATGAGTGTCACAGCAAAGGGTCTGAATACTTAGGACCATGTGATATTTCAGTTTTTCTTTTTTAATAAATCTGCAAAAATGTCAACAATTCTGTGTTTTTCTGTCAATATGGGGTGCTGTGTGTACATTAATGAGGAAAAAAAATTAACTTAAATGATTTTAGCAAATGGCTGCATTATAAAAAAAATTTAAGGGGGTCTGAATACTTTCCGTACCCACTGTATATATAATTTTTATTTTTTTTCCCCAAATAAAATAATGGCGGTTTTTACGAATAAAAAAAAATCTGATTTTGGAGTTTGACAATGAACACATTCCAACCATGCTTGGGACGGCCCACATAAATGAGCAAAAATGCTTTACATGTCTTGAAATAATAATTTCTAATCATTAAACATTGAC
>NW_015505606.1:472864-480320 GCF_001515645.1 Sinocyclocheilus grahami | reverse complement strand
ATAGTGTAAATTACATTGCTAATGTCATAGAATAGCACATTGTAACGCAGTGTTACAACGTGCCCCATCTGCGCAACTGGAATTTAAAACTGGTTAGTGTCTTCTGCTAGTAATCAAATCATTAAAAAACTATCTGAACTGATAATAAAACGGATTGGAGATTAAAATAATAGCAGATTTGTCTCATTTTAAATGAATAATAAAAACAGATAAAAAAAATTACTTAAGCCAGAATTTTAATTTTACTATGGTAAAGTAAATATTCATACCACGTGTGTTACAACTAACCCCCCGTTACTTTGTGCATCGCACTCCCCTATATTATATTATGTCACACTTCACACTTCTCTAGTAAGTTTTGTCTGTGTGGGAAGACAGTAGCGCAAATCTGTGAATGAATGTTCCGAAGTGAAATAAACTTCAACGGAATAAAGTTGAATGGAATTGAATTGAATTGAATTAAAGTTGAATAAACTTCAACTTTACTGTTCAGTGAATTGATGTCAGACTCATTTTGGATAGTAAAGTTTATTGTTAAATTCCCTTACATATCTCTGTCACCATTATAAGTGTTTGATCACCACATTTGAGTGATCATTGCAAAAAATGTGTTTATGTATATACTGTATTCTAAATGTAGTACCAGTCAAATGTTTGGACCCTCAAATGGGAAAGTGTCCAAACTTTTGACTGGTACTGTACTATAATATACACAAAGAATATCGGCCGATATATCGGTATCAACCTTTTTTACTCCCTAATATCGGTATCGGCCCCAAAAAAACCCATATCGGTCGGGCTCTAGTGAAAACCACAAGATGTATTCTTGCATCACCGTATTGCATTGCTACTAAAACGCAAGCATTTTTCTAACTTCATCTGAACTGGGCTTATTAATATGGCTTATGTTGTTCACTTTTCTCATGAACAACATAAGCCAATATGTCAATATCATAAATGCATCATAAAACACGCTAACTTGTTTAAAAGCACTATTTTAATGGGTTATGCTTGCATACTTCAGCTATTGGTCTAAAGGTTAATGTTTACAGTTGTCGTTTTCTTCCAGCAAGTCTGAAGTGATGTTTATCATGAATAAGCATTTTCAGCCTTTTCTAATGCTTTGTTTTCTCAACTTTATTATCTTCAATCAGAGTTTCGAGAAATAAGTCAGAGAAGAAAAGGCGAGACCAGTTCAATGTCCTCATTAAGGAACTTGGCACCATGTTGCCTGGAAATACACGCAAAATGGACAAGTCTACAATATTGCAGAAAAGCATAGACTACCTGCGCAAGCACAAAGGTGAGGCAAATAATTACTGGAATAATTACAGATCTGTATTATTATTTTGCCATAGCACCCATAGCACTCATGCACACAGCAAATGTGTGTAATGGGTCCTAATGCTCAACTGCTGCTGCTGCTGCAAAAAAAAGCCATATAATCACAATTAATCTATCACAGCAAAAGTTGTAATCTTGATTTATTATGCAGCTTTACTATCATGCTACTCATGCAGTTTCTGCAGTATGTGTGTTGTGAGCCATATGCTAATTTTTTGTATGCATTGTATTAGGGATGCACCGATACCACTTTTTCCAGTACTCGCCCGATACCGATACTTTTATTTTTGGTACTTGCCGATACAGAGTACCGATACCGATATTTTTATTGCATTTGTACATTTTTTAAATATTGGGTATAGAAACCAAAAGGGTATGTATAATGTTAGTTGGTTAACTTCATTTGTCAAATAGATACAGTCAAACCAAGATTTATTCAGACAACTTCAACATTTCTCACATTATCACAGTTTATTCGCTATAGTTTAGAAAATGGTAATAAAATATGACAAGAACTCAGAGTTACGCTCTGTCAGAACAAATTAATCTTGATAATGTCAGATAACTTTGATAGAAAGGTATGTAATAGATTACAATCAACCAAAATAATTCAGACAGCTGTTAGTATGACAGTATTTACACAACTATGAATACTTTGTCAGGTGACCCTTAGCCTCAATGACAGCCTGTAGTCTCCTGGGCATGCTGGCACTCAGCTTCATAAAAACCTCAACTTCAGTTTTTTTCCCCAGACTCGGTCTGAATAATTTTTGGACCCAAATTTGTATCAATTTTACTGGTAGTCCACTGTATGAAGAATTTTTGGGTACGATTTGTCACAGTTTACTTTATTTTGCTATCCTCACTTACATAAATGAACTATAGAGTCCGGCATCCACTAGTAAAAAAAATATCAAAAATTATATCTGGTCTCTGAATAATTTTTGGTTTCACTGTATATCCTTCGGTTATTTTCACACTTAATTATGCCCATTAAAATGTATTTTACAAGTTTTTGTTACTTTCACTGTTAATTTTAAAATGTAATCTTTAATTTAATAGCATTAGAGCTGCTCCATTGCAGCGGCTTAGTACTGTAATCACGTGCTTTGCTGTAATAATGCAGGGAACCACTCGTTATAAATCTCCTAACTGTGATATTTTCAGAAATAGAAGTCACGTTTTTTCATCTGAAACGTGCTGCGATTTATATTCCAAAGCCACTCATATAATGCAGAAACACTCAAGCAAGCAAAACACGCGCAACGCCTGCACGTATTTGTATTGGTGCAGAATAGTACAGCCTACCGCATTTCACACAGGCTGTTAGTTTCACTTTCGCCAGAAAGTCGTGTATGCCTAAGGTTGAAAATAAATTGTTTATAGTGAATGCCCCTATGAAGGGTTTTATTTGTACGATTTAATCCAAACGATGCGTGTGCTAAGTGAGTGAACGTCAAAGATCACACAACAGAATTGCGCACGCTCTCTCTGTCTCTCTGTCTGTCTCTCTCTCTCTCTCTCTCGCTCTCCCTCTCTCTCCCTACCGTTAAGTAACTTGTGCATTGTTTTACTTACTTGTTTTTGACATATCCGGCTGAATTACAAACTTTCCAGTGATGTCTGTGAGAAAGGTATATTCACTCTACAAGCTCGCGCATCTGTGCTCAATCCACTCAGCGTGCTTTATCAGCTCGCGCACACCAGCTATACAGGTGTTAATACTGAATGTTTAACATTATATTCATTGCATACATATACTTCGTAGTAGACACCCTTAACTCCTTTCTGCTGTCTGCTGTTCTGTTGTCAGTGTTTCTTTGTCTGAATATGGCGCTTATCACATGCTGTGTGGTATCGGCGTTTGGTATCGGGGCATTTTAACGAGTACGAGTACAGGTATCGGTGCATCCCTACATTGTATGCCTGGATGACCTACAAAAATGCCAAAAGGGTGCAGTATAAATCACATCATACTGCACAGAATCCCACAATGCAATATGCTTAACCCCCAACTCCAGATACACAGTTATCACCATTCACCAATGAATTTTAATATCTTCCAGATATTTTATTTTCTAAGTTAAATATATAAATATAATTATAACTGGACTTCACTCTTGAATTAAAGGATTAGTTCACTTCCAGAATAAAAAATGTCCTTATAATTTACTCACCCCCATGTCATCCAAGATGTTCATGTCTTTCTTTCTTCAGCCGAAAATAAATGAAGGTTTTAGAGGAAAACATTCCTGGATTTTTCTCCATATAGTGGACTTCAATGGGACCCAACAGGTTAAAGGTCCAAATTGCAGTTTCAGTGCAGCTTCAAAGGGCTCTGCATGATCCCAGCCGAGGAATAAGGGTCTTATCTAGCGAAACAATCAGTAATTTTATTTTATTTTTCAATTGAAATGTATATACTTATTAACCACAAATGCTCGTCTTGCACTACCTTGACTTCATGCGTTACATAATCACGTTAGAAAGGTCACATTTTTATTTTGTTTTTAGAAAATGGCCAATCGTTTCACTAGATAAGACCCTTATTCCTCGTCTGGGATCATGTAGAGCCCTTTGAAGCTGCAATTATGACCTTCAACCAGTTGGCTCCCGCTGAAGTCCACTATATGGAGAAAAATTCTGGAATGTTTTCCTCAACCTTAATTTCTTTCGACTGAAGAAAGAAATGGATGGATGAATGAATGACCACAAAGCAGCATACTACTGCAGTATTTTATGTGAAAATAATTATTTTAAATTGTAATAATATTTTATGATATTACTGTTTTTCCTCAAATAAGTGCAGCCTTGGTGAGCATAAGAAACTTCTTAAAGGTAACTTGATTACCGAGCCAAAACTTTTTAAAGGTAGTGTAGTCTCTAAGCAACTGAAACATGCAGATCCGAGGAAAACTATTTCTAAGGAATTGTTTGTTCACATGCAGAAATTGCTGCACAGTCTGAGTCAAGTGAGATCAAGCAAGATTGGAAACCCCCATTTCTTAGCAATGAAGAGTTTACACAGCTGATGCTAGAGGTATGACCTTGCTTTGGGCAATATTTGTGTTTGTATTTGTTTTTATCTTTCTGTTTCTTCCTGTTGTGAAAGATGTTTCCACTAATAAAAAATTGAGTGCATCCTCATTCATGTTTAATATTTTTCATTTTTCACCCATCACTTCTACATTTTTTTGTTTATGGGTTGGACCTGTTTTAGTAATGCATTTTTATGTTTTTTTTTAAGGCGCTGGATGGGTTCTTCATAGTGATGCTGACAGACGGCAACATCATTTACACCTCAGAAAGCGTAACTTCTCTACTTGAGCATTTAGCCGTACGTGAGAGTTTGCAGATTGTTTGTAGTCTATTTAAATATTTATTTTGGTCTTGGAATTGCTACGTTTTATATCTGTCATATGTTCATATATAATCGTGTTTGTTTCAGTCGGACCTGGTGGATCAGAACCTTTTAAACTTTCTACCAGTGGGGGAGCATGAAGAAGTCTATAAAGCTCTGTCCTCACACCCAGACATTGAAAACCTCAACTCTGATTACCTCAAATGTGAGTATCCAACCCCAAACCCCCTATCAGATAGGGTACAACGAGGCTAAAGGCCCACCTTAAGAAAAAATGTGCTATTCACTGCGCCTAAAATGTATGATTGCAGGAAAAAATATATTCGTTGTATTGAACATTAATGGAGCAACAGATTTGTGTGGGAAAAAAAATCAAGTTGTTCATTTTGTTTAAAAGTCTTATAAATGTATGAGGTGGTGAATTACCCCACACACGGAGTAAAAGGCCCACCAGCATGGGGTAAAAGGCACACGGTATTGATACAAATACTTCAGCTAAAATAATGTTTTTTAAGTAATTTCTAAGTTAATACTTGTTCAAAACAATCACTTTAGCAAAGTTTGTACTATTTTCTGCTTATTTTGAAAAATAAAATAATTCATTTTTGTTCAATAATTATACTGTCATTAAAATATGTTAATGTTAATATATTTTAAAATACAGAAACAAAATCATTTTTTTAAGTAAAGATTCTGAAAGTATTGAAAGAGATCCAATAATAATTGAATATATATTTACAGTAGTAACAACAAATGAGATTGTATTATATGATATGATTAATATCATGCTTTTAAATCTGATGGTTTCATTCTAAACAGGGTGATTATCTATAATATTGACACCCAACATAATATATGATATTTACCATCTGAATCTAACAATGTCATGTCAAGAAATGGAAAAGTCAGCCATCTATTAATTGTTAATTGCTATGCGCGTTTAGCCACAACAGCAGGGGCGCTTTTTACCCAAAATACCATACTTTTACATATTCTTTCGTTATTTAAAAACTGTTGCTTTAATTATCTTTAACAAAACTGAAAATCATAAAGAAGACCTTTGTCTTAAAATATATGCATTAAATTTAGCGATTCTCATTTGCTATTTAAATCCACAACATTTAAAAAACATCAAATATTAGATCAAGTAAGAACAGAATCAACTTTGTGCTGCTGCGCGATCGCGTCAAAGATCAGACAAATAAACATGTGCATCTTGAAAAGCCGATGTTTTGTAAAGTGCTACGCCACATTTTTGTACCATCTAGTGGTTTAGATGAAAATAATATGTCATGAATGAGAGCATTAAAAAATGTTTTAAGAGCATTCCTCATCTACACTTCAGTAACAAATATAATTAGAGTAATTTCGACAAATTGTCTTGTAACATTTCAAAATGTTATATTACTTGTTAATTTTTCTGTTTGGTTTTCATTTTTTTATTTCAGCTTTAATTTTAGTAATTTCATTACTTCAACTGTTTTCTGCTAGTTTCAAAGACAGTACGTTTTTCATATATATAGATTTTATTTAATTTCAGCTTTATTTCAATTCAAGAAAACTATTTTTAACAGTTTCAGTTTTAGTTCACAATTAACTTATTAGTGTATATTCAATTTGAAAAATGATTCAATAACATTCTTCCTTTTGTTTATGTATATTTAAGGTTTTGCACTTTAAACATTTTAGTTCTACTTGGCAGCAATTGCTGTTTGGTTGAAATTAATGTTGATTTTATTTAAAACAATGACCATTTAAGTTGTTTTTGAGCAAATATGTGAGATATAGATATATATATATAATGAATATTGGTAAAAGAGTGAAAGCTTTGTCACTTAAAGGGGTCATATGATGCTTTTTTTAAAGATCATTATTTTGTGTATTTGGTGTAACTAGGGCTGTAACGGTATGAAAATTTCTTATCACGATTATAGTGATCAAAATTGTCACGTTATCAGTATCCGTGGACAAAGCAGTATTGCGATTAAGAACACTTCCTTTAGGTATTACATGGAGCGAAGATGAAAACAAAATGCCATCGAATCGTTTCTGAAGACAGTTAGAACCTTCAGAGGTACATTCATATAATTAATTAATTCATATATTCATTTGTATAATTCTTTTAAAACCCCACAGCTTTTCCACCCTATTTTCACTCAAAACCAAACTACTGTGTGCTGTGCGCACGTTAGACTGTTACTTAAAACTGTGCTTTATGCTGGACAGTATTTATTTATCGCGAGTTGTTCAAATCACGGTAATCTAATACGGTTTTAATGATAATTAAAATATGAAACGGTAATACTAACCGTGGGGAATTTTATCATGATTTATCGTCAAACCGGTAATCGTTACATCCCTAGGTGTAACAGAATATGTTGACATGCTTTAATGTTCAGAAAACACATTATTTTTCAACACAATTTTTAATCACATTATTGTAGGCCCTCTATGCCCCGCCTCTCTCAAACGCTTCGTTTTCTACAAAGTCCCTCCTTCCGACAAGCGCAGTCTGCGCTGATTGGCTCATTGTTATTGGCCGAACACCGCAAGCACTCGTTGGAAATGTGCTTACCATTACCATAATCGCAAGCTTCATCTTTCAAAATAAATGTAAAGACAGAGCCCGAAAGGGGAACAGAGTCGTGTGACAGACACAGTGATGAAGCTGGTATGTGTGCAGTATGACCCCTCTCTCTCTCTCTCTCTCTCTCTCTCTCTCTCTCTCTCTCTCTCTCTCGCTCTCTCGCT